>NW_009631915.1:0-9664 GCF_000690535.1 Cariama cristata
AAAAAAAAAAAAGTTGAGATTTAAGGAAACTTCCTCTTTAGAAGGGTATACAAGAAGGCAACAGAAAATAACAGTACAATTGTACTTTGGGTAACAGCTCTGATTTAGGATCTGATTGTGAAGTCAAATAGGAAAGCTAAGGGAAAGGAAAAATGTGTGTTAGCAAGAATAATTTGGTTAGGAAGCCACAAGAAGGCTTAGGGAGGAGAAATCTAAATTCTTTGTTTAAACATTTGAGTTTCCTGAATAAGGAGATGGAACTCTTCTAGGCCTCACATCTTTCCTTTGTGCCCAGCCTAGCGAAGGCAGACATGGCAGTGCTCTGATTCTGGCAGTCCTCAGCAGAGGCAGTAGACCTGAGGTCACTTTGACTTGGGATTTCATTTCTACCTCTCTGTTCTACTTGTAAAAGCCCGTATGTCCTGAGCCTTTGCCTGGACCAAGCACGTGCAATACATACATAAAAACCGTGATCCACCAGCGGCCACATTGTCAGAAGCTGGTTTCTCTGATGTGTTCTCCAAACTAAGCAGCAGGTCTGTAAACTTCCTAACTCTCTAGGGAGTAAATTCTTCTCAGAGTTACATTGTTGTTACTAATCAAAGCACTAATTTCAAATGACAGCACTATGAGGTTTTACTGCTGACCCCTCATTCCTGTCAGAGGGAGGAGTGTTGGTTTAGGCCACCAGCAGGCACGGGGCTGCCTATTTGAAGAGTCTGTAGGGTCAGGAAGGTTATTTCTTTAGACTTGTCAGTTGATTATTTTTTGTTTGTTTTAAATAAAGACTGTAGCAGTCCAACAAAGGCAGCAATAAAGTGAAGATATCTTTTTAGTTAAATTTTATTTTTGTTCCCTTACAAAAATGGCTGTGCTAATATGCGCGCGGGTACGTGCTGTTATACTAGTGCGGTGCCCTCGTGGACATGAACTGTGTTGAGGGGTAGGACAGGTGGAGGTACCACCCTAACTATACTAATACAGAGTTGAAGTAGTGTTACTCTAAGCACAGAAAAGTCTTACGGCAGTCGCTCTTGTGTCACTCTCCAAAGGCCAAAGCCTTTTTTTTATTATTATTTGGGAGGAAAAAAAGAAAAATGGATGTTCTTTTTAGAGCAGGCACAGCTACTAAAGACAGGTCCCTGTTCACCAGCCTACCTTAGTTGGGCTGTGGACAGTTTTGCTGAATGACAGCTACAGGGTCAAGCTTTCAGCAGAGCTGCTGAGCAAAGGAATGATTTAATTAGAAAAAGTGCTCTGAAAGGGATTATTCAATATTTGATGAAGGAGAATGCAACTCAGAGCGAGTACTGTGATCTTAAAGATAACACAGAAGCCTGCCCAGAGGGAATAAGACTGTGTTGAGTAAGATGTCAAGAAAACCACTGAAATTAAAACCAGCTATGAACTTAACTTCTAGAGTACACCGAGAAGCTTGTTTGTGGAAGTTATGTAAGAAAGTGAAACTGGTAGAGTTGGATTTTCAGGAAGTCTGAATAGAGTAAGCATTTGAAGTTATGGTCCTCAACTGGGAGCTACCTTCAATGGTGACTTAATCAATTTCACTTTTGTCTCCTAAGTATAGGGTAAGAGCGTTAATGTAGTACATTGCCATATCTCTGACAGTAATTTTTTTTAGCCAGTCTAATGCATTTGTTTTGAGACTGTCTGGGCATGCTTCTGCTCTGGCATAGCCTGGAATGCAATGGCTATTTCAGAATAGCTGTGCTGGGGAGTAGTTATTCTTGCCAGTGGCTTCACCTTGAATTTGCAATTAATAGCATTATCTGTGCGGGTGACATCTCAACAATGGGATTAAGGGTTGGCTTTTAGAGATCACTGCAATTTATGCTTTAGAATGGCAGCTTTCCTTAAAATACAAATTTCAGTTGCACAACAAAACAGTTTTGATTTTGCTCTAAATAGAATATGACCACAACTACACATTGTTCTTCCACCCTCAGTTTCAGGTGGGCCCACTCCCTCTTCCCCATTTCCTTTCATCTTCCCACTTGAGAGATTACTCCCCCCCAGCTGCATTGGTTCAAGTGTAGCATGACTATCCCACAGAATGGCTTTGTCAAATAAAGCATTTTAATCTTCATAGTGTCACCCCGGTAAGTTCAGGGCTCAGATCTAGAGCACAGCCCACTGAATGGGTGCAACTGGTAGGACAGTAACTTTCTGAGGGGAGGAGGTGTGAACCTCTCAAATCGAATGTGCTGATAGTGGTGTAGAAATGTGAAACCACAACCTAATGAGTAACAGATAGCAGCCTTCAAGCAATAACACCAATGGGATGATGGATAAGGTCAGTGGTGGTAATACTTAATGAACGTACATATTTTAATCATTTCCACAAGTAAATCACTTTACTACTTACTGTAGAAGGAATTTTCCCATCTTCAGGTAAAAGAATGTGTTTGGTTTTCTATTGATTTTAGGCAGAGTTATCCCAAATGCAATTCTCTAAAGGGATTTGCTACTTGGGTGCAGAATCTGCATAGAGCCTCATGCTTGTCTCCACCTACAGAGCAGTTGCAGGTGTCGAAGTTGCTGTAAATAGTCCTGGGACCAGTATTATGCATCTGTAGGAGGGCTTGGTCGCAATGCGAGAAATCATTAGCCCTTGTCAGTTGTTAAGGAGCTGGAGCTGTCCCAGCCTCTGCATCTACTCTGTGTATCACATGCTTAACTGCTGAAAGCCAGACAAATACTAAGGGTATCTGCAGGGTCCATAAGCCACCAACTGCTCCAGTAAACAAGAACTGCAGCTCACCAGTCCTGCAAGGAGCTCTGTAAAATCTGGTAGTAAAAGCAGAAGAATAAATGGCACCTAGTCAGCCTATGATTTACAACTTTCTTTACCACACCTGTACTATTTCATGTCAACAGCCTCCATAAAGAAAGTTTCAGGATAAGTTTCAAGGCAGGCTATCTGCAGTCTTTCTGTGAGGGCAGCTAGGCTGCAGTCGGAACGCAAAACACCAACCTAGCGTTAACTATAGCAGGTTAACTCCCTGGCAGAGTCGGATTAAAATAAAAGCTTTGGCAGCAAGTTTTTCTTGCCTACAGCGAGTCCTACCCTCTGCACTTGTTTTTTCAGCTGAGCACCTCTGAGTTGCCTGCTGCACTGCAATAAATTTCCCCTGGATTCCTCTGACTTTGGGAAGAGCTCTTCTCCAGCATTCTGGCAGTATAGGCACCTCCTGCTCCTCTTGGACACCTCCCAGGTTGCATGCCCCTTGTCTTTCCCTCTCGCTTGCCTCGCCCTGTCACCGCAAGCTGCTGGCGGTTCAATGTGCCCTTTGCTCTCTGGGCAGCAGCAGCAATCCCTCCTGAAAGGTTTTGTCTGACAAGAGCCCCCAAGACAAAGCAAGAAACCCACTTTTGTCCTTGCTGCCCAGTCACAGCCCTTTAATAAACATTTTGCTATAAAACATACCTTAATATTAGTATAGTAAACTATGAGGAAACAGATGAGATCCCGTTACAGAAATTTGCAGAGATCTGAGCTGCACTGAGCATCATCTAATCCACTCAGAAAATTTAGTGGCAGGATCTAGAGCTTACAGTGCTACAGTGAGTGCCAGGGTGCAGCTGAGCAAAAAGGGGCAAGAGGCTGCAGGCTGACGGGCAGAGAGCAAACGGAGCAGCAGAGCAGAGGAGTGAATAACTCCGCATAACCTTTTCTCAATATAGCAGCACTGTTCCAGATGTAGAGTAGTCGGTGCAGGGTAGCAGAGACCTCTCATTAGAAAGGGCAGTGCATCAGGTCTGAGCCAGGCTTTAACAAATGGTTCCTATTTCAGGTAAGCGCTGCTGGCTGACAAGGCTGTTCTGTCAAGACACAGTGCCCAGCCGGCCCGTGCTGCTGTGCTCTGGTTTATGCCCCTACCAAGTGGGCTCCACAATATTCACAGGCTCAGCTTTCCCCTGACTTCATGAGGAGCAGCGTCTGACCTCTGTGAGCATCCATCTTTCCACAAGCGTAAGAGCAGAGAGTGAAATATAGAAATCACATCGCATAATCCCAAAAAACTTGGCAGAGGTCTGGAGAAATAAATTGAAAGTAAAATAAAGAACATAAGCAAAAAATCATCACAGATATCTAGAAACAGAATTGAAGGGAGAGGTTCATCCATATGGCTAAGAAAAAGTTTGGGCAAACTATGAGAGATGAGAAAGGCAATTAAACAGAGAAAGAGCGGCTGCAGGAAGCTACATGAGTTCTTTGAACCATTTCCCTGTTGTTCATGGTGAGAGAAGGGTAAAAAGTCTTCTGGGAACTCCCTTCAGGTAACCAAGACATAGCTGTAGCATGCAGCAAACTCTCTGAGGAAGAGGTGTTGGAGCAAGTAGAGAGACTTATTAGCAGTCACTCCTCAGGGCTTGATGTTGTTCTTGAAACAAAGAAAGGAGCTGAACTGACAGAAGTGCTGCTTATCAGGACAAGGCATGTGACCGAGATCTAGTGGGTGGGTATGTTCTGGCTCCTGTCTTTCTAAAAGGAATTTACAGAATGCTGGTACCATTTCAGCCCAAAGGAAAATTTTTAGATAAATGTTATTAAAGGCAGGTTCATAGGCTGTACAGAGGCAGCTAAACAGAGAAAAATGATGAAAATGCTACTACTGCGGCTAATAACAGTTCCTACAAATAATGGCGTGTAGCATGCCAAGTTATCTTGAGTAGTCTATAAAGCAAGGCAAATACTAGGGAATTTATTGACATTATGTGTCTTTTGTCCTCCTGGTAGTCATCTAAGTCTTCCAGAAAAAAACACTGCTTCCCCCTGTCCCCTTATGGCACAGCTCACTAATGAGATATTTGTAGGAAAGGAAAATTTGTGGGTGACCATGCCATGGAGCAGGTGATTAATGAATGCTTTTTGATTACCTTTGCCGAGACAATTACAAATGTTAGCAGTCTTGAAACTATCACCCTTTTAAAAACAAATGCCAGGTACTCAATGTTTGTGGCCTCTCACTGCAGCGAAATGCACAAGCTGATTGCAGCCCCGGGAGGGATGTCCTCATGGTGTCCCAGGCTGGCAGCTCCCCACTCTGCCTGGCCTTCCCGCTGGAGGGCCAGTGGCCTGGCAGGCCATGCACAGTTCTCCTTCCTTACCCAAAGGGTAAAGGATTTGGAGCCGACCTGCTGAGTTTCTGTCCTTTTGAGTTTCCTGTCTACTGTAAAAGAGGAGCCTGATGGAGTGCCAAGGGCTTCAGGTCGCTCCTACGCTAACACAAAACCAGAGTGGCATCATGAAATCAAAGAGGTTACAGCGCTGTAAGTGTGGTGAGAATAAAGCCCTAAAATTGTCCTTAATGAGTTTAGATTGGCTGCTTCCTAAGAGTTCCTCAGTGGCTTTTTATTACCAGGTTGCTCTGGGCAAGCTAATAATCACAGGAACTGTACAGAGCCTGGAAATCGAATGGATTAGCTGAGCTTAACAAACAAGGTACCTCTCCGTTTCTTAAGCTAGATTTTGTGGGTGAGTTAATATAAACTAATATTCATCAATGTTCTTTGTCCAAACAATACATGCTTGTTTTTACCTCATTCCTCATACCGTTAGATAAGCCATGCAACAGCCTCTTGCTGCACTCTGCTGTGGTATAGAGCAGGCAGACACAGCCTGAATCCTGGATGGTGAATTTCCATAGCTGACCACTTGTGCCTAACTCTTCTTAGCACAAAACAGCTCACTATTAAAACAACTGTACTGAGTTAAAACAACAAAATGCAGGGAAACTTTGGATTTGTTATAAACAAGGTAAGCTTTGAAAAGTTATTTCTGCTACAAACTGTTTCGTAGTTTCTGTTCGTCAGACAATGTATTTCTACCAAGGAATCATGCCCTTTCTCATTTGGGAAGCATTGGTTCCCCCAACTCCCACCCCCTCAGTTTTGTGCAAGAACTGTTTATTTAGGCATTTATTAACTGGGGAAGTCCTACATGCTCAGATTTGCCATTTTTCATAATATGTGCTTCACTCTGCAAACTTCTCCCACCCAGAAACTCCCCTGATATCAGAGGTCCAAATGGTGGCTTGATTACTGATAGTAAACTGATAGTATGCAGAGCACTTCAAAATGAACTGTGTCTCAGTGCAGAGCTGGGACCTTTCACAGTCAGTAATGCTATCTGTTTCTTCCAGTAGTGTTAGCAGACAAGAAACATTTCTAAACTCCTAAAACTTGCACTTCCCACACACGTACGCCTTGGTCTATAATCTGTAGATTATATATTAATCTCCCATGCTCCCACTAGCTCCAGATCATAACACTGCACTTTGATGTACTTGCAGGATTGCAGCCAAAATTATGTTTAATGGCCACAGTAGCTCTTTTAAGTTAGGAACCACCCTGGTAGCAACATTAAACTACCATTGTAAGATTATGATGAGCTGAGAAGATTAATTTGGGGTTCATCCATTTCTCTTCATGTTTCAGGGCTGATATTCACATGGGTAATATGACATTTCTACCCTGTGGACCACTAAGGACTATTTCAAACAGGATAATAACGTGACAAAAAACCCCAAACCCACTCCCCGTAAATTTAAATTCAGCATTCAGGTTTCCATATCTTCACTGCATCTACAAAAAGATTGAAATCTTTTAATAGAGGTGAAGGACAGTAATTAGCCACCATGGGCTATTGCTGTGAAAAACAGGAGAAGCATCAATAATTTTTTGACAGCAGCAAGACCAGGGCCCTTCCTATTACTTAAATGTGACCTCTTTGCAATGTTTCTGTCTTGCAGAGAAGTTGTTACTTTCAACCACTTCCTCGAAGAAGCAGCCGAAAAAGAGGTGCGGGGAAAAGCCAGGCTCCAGCACTTCATTGAGAACCTGTTGCAGCGCGTGGATCTGGCAGAAAGGCAGCTAGAATATTACCAAAATCAGCAGATGGTGTGCAACCACACCAACATCAGCGAGCATGTGGTAAGCCAGCAAAGTCCTTCCCTTCATTGTCACCCACCACCAGAGGGAAAGTACTTGAGCTTGAAAATGGGTGAGCTCAGTGGGTCAGGCTAATTGCTACTCCAGACAGACCTGGATTAGTAAAATGTTTTAGACGTGTTTTATTTATGTTTTAAACTGCCACTTCACATGAGTGAAAGGAGCAGAGTGTAAGAGCAGCAATAGCCAAAGATAGCAAAGGGAGAGCAGAGAATAATGAAATATTTGCCAGGTATTTGAATTTTTTTCCAGCTTTGGTGTCACCATTTAAGGCTAGGCTGGCAAATAAAGACGTAGATGGGGTGGAATACTTTGTTGGTCAGTTTTTGGTCACCTGTCCTGTCCACACTTTCCTGCAGGTGCAACCCTTGTACACCTTTTCACTTGTGGACCATAAGAGAGCCAGCAGTGACCTTGGTTCCCACAGGGATAAGTACAAACATGGGCCTTTCTGCACACCAATCCTACCATTACCTTGGTAACAACCATAAACATCAAGCGTTATCAATTCTGAACGCAGATGCTGTCTGAAAAACACGTAGTCCACTTCAGAAAGTGCAGTTACTTGGAAGAAACTTAACTGAAGAAAAATCTACTGAAAGGAGAATTGGTCCTGTTTTAGGCAAAACCAGGACATTTGGCTATTGCTGCTGTTACCTTGCAACACACACTTTCCTTTATGTCACTTAGTGACTTGGCAGTTTCTTGGAGATGTCTAAAGATTTTCAGGAAAGATGTTGATCCTCACAGAGGACCTGTCAGCCTGCTGGCACGTAGGCTTGCTTTCTGTAGTTACCTATCAGGGGACACTCAGAAATGGTGAATGGATTCCCACAGGCCTGTGCCCTACAGATTAGAAACCAAAGCTGTCTGAACATTGTTTTTTTAAAAGACATTATTTCTTTAAAAGCCCTTGTAATTAATACTTAAAACTCAGTATTTTCATGTATTATATTTATATGGCAAGTTTTATCCACATACTTCCAAAGAACAGTTCAGTTTAAATGAATACCCCATGCTGCCTATGCTAAGTAATTGCTCATCCTGGGATGTGAGAGGAAAGGCATTTGATGGTGCACAGCACTGAACACGCATACAACGGTGGAAAACAAAGGTCCCTATAGCCACTTGAAAGACAAAGAGCTTTAGGTCAGACCTGAATAAATGTAGATGTGCTGAAATCTAGCACAGGACATCTCAAACGGTGTCTGTGAGAACATTGAGGGGGACCGTAAAGATGGGCCTCAGTATTAATCATCTCCCCTGCTCTTGATGTATTTACCGGGCTCCCTGGCTCAGCAGTGTCCCTTGGGGAAGGCACTAATTTTTGAGGCAGCTGCCCTGCTTTCTGAGTGACTTCAGCATTCCTCTAAGGTCATCCATCCAAATACTGACCAGCCTGACCTTCAGGAGGTAATTACAGAAAAGCACACCATGAGATGGCTCCAAACTCCATCCAAGACAGATGACAAGCGAAGTTACACTGGGCAAAAATCCATCTGCAAAGTGTGGACAATACCAGGGACAGAGGGAACATTTACAAGAACATAATAATTTTCAGACGCAAGATCTGACTTGCTTGGCTCAGTGACTTCACTAAATGATATTCAAAGGCACAGTCTAGTAGCACTGATGGGAGACCAGTACAGAGAACCAATTTAGTACCCACACCAATTTAAGCTGAGCTGGCATTAAACACCTTCTTTCCTGACCTCCACTAAAAGAGGGACTAGACAAAGTGTTTCCACATTGTGAACCAAACTGTTGTAAAAAATGAAGTCATGCGAAGTTGTGTTGGCACTGACGCTATGCTGTCCATAGCTGGTCTCAGGATTCAGGGTGGGAAGGGAGAGAAATGCTTGCGTTCTCGCCCCCCACCCTTCAGTGCTGCTGTAGGCACAGCCAAGAGCTTGTAGCTGGAGTTTCCTAGCCACTTGTGTAGAGCAAATGTATCACTGCAAAATTAAAGACTCTGAAAGTTAATTTAGTACAGCTTATTCAGGCACTGCCCCTTATTAATTATCTTGAACACAATAATTACTTCTCATTGTATCCATACTGTTTAATCTAATGTGAAAGATCTCCGTTCAGCCCACACTTCTTTAGCAATTTACTTTGATTATAGTTATGATAAAAATAATGGGGGAAAAAATCCAACCCCTAACAACTCACACATTACGATTTTTAAAAACAGATGTAATAAGCTGGAGGAGTAATAATATGTAAAAAATTTTTTTTCAGTTTATTTCATGAATATTCTTGTGGTTTTAACAGCAGGTGAGAATGGAAATACTATTTTGAAGACTGCCTATATTTTATCCCTGTACTTTAATTACTTGATAATGTAATATTAATAACCTGTTTCTTTTTTCTTTGCAGTTTACAGATATTTCATTAAATAAGAAACCCAGATGCCTGTATGTATATCTTTTTATTTTTCTCTTGCTTAAATACACTAACTTGACGTGCTTACATTTCTGCTTTTGCAGTTCACCTTATCCAAAAGCCTGAATCAGGTTGGGTTTGGATCTGGCTCTGTACCCAAGTATGATCTATATTTATGTCATGTAGTGGAGGAAAAACAGATTTCTGCTAGATCAAAGCTAAAATCAGATATTCTTTAAAGAAAAAAAAAAAGAATAATTTTCTGTTAAATGAATGACTCCTTCCTGTTGAATATACAAGCCTTCTC
>NW_009631915.1:9695-34380 GCF_000690535.1 Cariama cristata
ATGGTAGTTGAATCTCTTCAGTAAACACAGGCCAAGTTTGAGCTGAAAATATCTTTAACATTCTGTAGGTAGGAGACAGACAGTTGTCATTTCCTAACTGACAGTAACACTGTCGACTTAAAAATCACGTGTAAGCAAACCAGTGCCCTGACAAAGCACAGGCACTACCAACATCTCAGGTTACTCAAGCAGCTGTCCTGGGAGCAGAAGTAATTGGGGCTGGTTTCCCATGTCTTTGCAACTTGGTCATGAGTCCCCCCGCAGCTGGTTCAGAGCATTGCCCGTGCTGCTTGACCAAGTGACAGTCAGGCGGTGTATCCTTCCTCAGAGCAACCTTTCTTAGTGGGGACATGCGTTTGGGTCTTTTTCCCATTGCCATGAAACTTGTTGCATCACCACAGGTCTGGGACTTCTGCCACATTTGTTTGCGTCTGACCAATGGGTTCAGGAATTACTGGAAGACTGAGACACACGTGAACAGATGGATGGGCTGGAAAATAAACTAAAAATACAATGTATAGCCTACTGGGTTGCAGGGGGCCTTTTTGCTCTTTGGGTTGTTTTTGTTTTTCATATATCTTAGTCCTAGCAGGCAGCTGGCCAAGCACCTTTTTGCTGATAAGCAGTGTTTGCATTAATAATTAACATCGTGGGGCTTTAGCTTTGTTTTTTTCTACTTTTTATTTTTATAGCTTTTATAGCTTTTTTTTCCCCTCCCTACTGATTTGAGATTCTGGAAAAAACTTGATTGTCCAAAGTAGACTTTGAGTTGACTGTGTATACACGTTTCAAGCTTATATATGTCTTAATATTATTGGAATCAAGGAAAATAGAATTAAAATATAACCAGTGAATTCAATGATTCGGTGAGGTGAGTCCTTCCACTGACAAGCCTTTAGTCTAAATATAATGCAGTTTGGTAAAATTCATTAATTGCTGACAAATAGTGGGAGTTCAAAGGCATATATGAAATTCTTTCAAGGTTTCTGTTTAACTACTGATATACTTCTCCCTTGGAAAGAGACTGTCAAAACTAGAATTTAGTAGTAGCCTTTATTTGGTGTTACCAGATTAAAAATATCCCACCTTGTCTTATAAAGCAGAAAAGATAGAGGAGAGGATGCTCAGAGGGGTAGGAAAATTTTATTTTGCTTTGCCTGTTCTGTGGATGAATCCAGCATTTGCATTTACCGCACCAGCTGTTTTTAAGAGCTCTAACTCAGCTCAGTACATAAAACAAGGTTTTAATGATATGTGCCAGTTAAAAAAATTGGGAAGTGTTACTACCCATCCAGAAAATTGAGTGTAATCTCAGGGGGTTTGGGGCCACTGATGGATTACATTGTTTGGGATCAATGGCTGGACTTCAATCCCTCTTGCTCCAAGGCCTCTGCCTTGCTTCGCAGTTCCTTTTCTCCAGTTTCTCCTGGCTGATTTCAGGGAATGCCCCACTGAGGGCATGGCAGACATTTGCTGATGATCTCCAGCCATTTCTCAAAGGCCCTGAGACTTGCTGGCACATCTGTGCCTAAATCAACTTTAAATGCCAGCTCCCATTGTGAAGCAGCTAAGAATTAGGTCTCTTGAAATCATAAGACCCATCTTGAAAAATACCTGATGTTTGTGAAATGCAGCGAGAATAGGATTGTTCTTAAGTGCCTGTGGCAGCGGGGGGCATTTAGTTACATCATTTCAGTCTTTCTCCATAATGCGACTGATTAGGAGTATGTTTGAGTAGAGGTTCAGACTGTCACAGTCACTTGTATCAAGCAGCTGTGACTTTCAATAAAAAAAACATTTACCGCGTCTGCAGCTGACAGCATTGCATTTCGTGTGCAATGACCTGCATCTTCATCCGTCTTAGATACCTTCTTACCCTGACTGTGTATCAGGGACAGATGTCCATCTTCTCTACCATAAACTCATTCAATTTAAATGCAGTTTAGCTCTTTTAGACAATCCCCTCTGATCATATTAACCTTGACCACCTTCTGGTTTTAACAGCATCATTCGGTGCAGCAGAGGAGTGACTAACATCACCTGCAATCACCAACGCCTGCATGTACTTTGGGAATAAATGATGTAACTTTTTCACTATAACAACATCCAAGAAAAAGAGAGCACTACATCTTTTAACAACAACAACTAAGTAATGGACTGTAACAAACAGTGCCCAAGAAGCAATCATAAACCAAGTGGCCAACGTTTGTGCATTTACACAAGTTATTTCTAACCCCCAGCAAGTGGTGAGAGCCCAGGCCTGTACCAGGCCAGCATGGCACAGCGCCTGCAAGCCCCAGCTTGGACCTGCACGGCATTTTTCCTCAAAAACTTCCCCATAGTGGAGTTTGGTTGGCAAAGCTGCCAGACAGGTAAAACTGTTCTGTAGGTACGGCTCAGTTCCTGTGCTGTGGACTGGCCCTCGCTGCCTCCCACCAAGAAATACAGCGGCTTTTGTGACACCCTTCTGGTATTTTAAAGAGCAGGAGAGGGCTTGCAGCATACGCACTTGAAAAATCACAGCTTTTTCTAAAACTGGCTTTGTCAAGTGTGCAATATTGTTTAACTCCCAGAAGAAGTAATACTACAGATACATGGTTTCCAGAAATAACGAGCTATGGAAAATAGCCCTACGGGAACCCTTAAGAGATTGACTTGTACATCAGCACATCTGTTCTTCACTTCAGTCACAGTAGTTGGGCAGACATGAGCTCGTGCCTTATGTTCATAGTGCTGCTGTTACACTACATGTATCTGCTGTAAAATATTTCAACATTATGTTAAGAGGGACTGTAATGATCTTACTTATTTAAACTGAGGGACTGCAGTTTCAATGTAAAATGTCAGAGCAGAGGGCACCTGAGCTCACCGATTTCAGCAAACCCTGCTGGACTTGAATCATCACAGGGAGAACGAAGAATTCAGCTTACTTTGGCCTTTAAGGTTTCGCATGCTTCTTCCCACCAATTTCAGTATTCCCCTTTCCTCCTCTCCCGTTTCAAATCAAAGCCTAACAGCAAAGCTAAAGTTTCCCTAGGTGGGTGGCCAGCACAAAGGCAGAGTATGGAGTTTCCTGAGCTACTGGCCATTAGTAGCATTAGTTCCCTGGGGCCTGGCCATAGTCCACGGCAGCGCTGAGATCCCACCGAGAAGTTCCTACAGTTCCTGCACCCACTGTGCTGTGTGGTCTTCCAAAGACCATGGGATGTTCATTCTTTGCAGAAGGTTGCCATGAACGTGTGCATCTTTAAAATCCCTGTAGATCACCAAGTGACACAGTAAGGTCTCAGCACTCCAAAATCAGCAGAATGCTCTCTGAGTAAAAGTGTCAATGAACATGCATGAAGAGTCCACCAGTAACACGTGTACTCATAGTGAGGGATGCTTTTGAGTATTGAGAAATGTAATTAATCTTGCAACTTTGTTTTGAACTTTCAGCCTAGTCCTGTAAAACAAGGCTATTTCTGTCTTCAGAAACCTGTGGGTTTGGGACATTTTGGGGACCTATCACTTTTGCAAGATTGAATAATAGTTATTAATAGTCACTATTATAATTTCAGGAGCCGAGGAAGTCAAAATGCTTCTTATAACATCCCTGACGCAAAGCCTCATTCCTTTCAAAAAGGAAGAATCTTGCTGAAAAAAGCAAAGGATGAAAAAACCAGCTTGCAGCCAGTGAAATGTTTCTATGAACCTGTCGATTGCTCAAGAGAAATATGGAGAGCCCAAAAGAAAGGTGAACCAGTCTGCTCTGCCAGGAAAGTGAGCGCAAAATCGAAGATGGGCAAAAAGGCCAAACCGCTATAGGAACAGTTAGCAATATATAGTAACGCAGGAGCTTGGCTTCAACAGAACAAATATTGAATGATGTTAATCATACTACTTTTTCCTATCCATCTGGCCATGCCAAAACATATCAGATATATTATATAGAAATATATACAGTATGGAAGATTTATATTATTTAGTAACGCCATTCCCTCTTTGGGCACTATAAGAGAAGTGACATTTTATTCAGTTTACATGGAGGTTTTTCTATTTATTCATTTATTTATGTATTTATTTATAGAGCTTATTTTAAATGACTACAGTTACCTTGCTGGGCAGTACTGTGGCTGTATGTTTAATTATTTTAGTGGCAGCATGTGGCTTGGTAATTTATTTTCCATCTGTGCTGTTGCTGAAGTTCAGAAGAATCCATTTAATCGGCACCTAAATATTAAATCTTTCAGCTTAGGTAGGTATAGGATCAATGATTAACTGTTAACCTGCAGAGACGTACTCAGATGCAAAAGGTCTCCTTGAGGTGCTTGAAGCCTGTTTACAGCAGTAGATTGCTACCCTGGATTTTCTGCCATAAGCCCAGTCGGGCATATTTCCGTATTTTATTACATACTTTAAAGCGCTCGATCCTGCCAGCAGCCACATTGTCTGTTGGTACAAGTTTGGGCTGCTGCGGTGTCTCAAGCACAGCTTTCAAATTCCAGAAGCTTTATGGCTTTGCCATACGTACCAGCCTCTGGTGTCACCTAGCGAGGAGACCAGAAGCTGGTACCGCAGCCCTGACAAGCACCGACCGCATTGAGCCAGAGGAGAAATTTCAGTACCGAGTGCCAGGAGCAGGTTATCAGCTGTGGCGAAGGGAGTGAAAGGCTAAAGCAACGGGTTACACTTCAAGACACCACGTTCGATGCCTGTGCTTGGTTTTAGGAATGAGACACCTAAAATGGCTATGATCATAACCAAAATCCTTCACATTTTTCTCTCTGAAGAATCTTTACAGGGCTGAGAGTTCCCTGAATTTCAACTAACAACCCAAGAGCAAGGAAGTTAGAGATGACTGCAGGGTGGGAATGCATGTGTTTACATTGGTTTGTGCCAATTAAAAGGATCCTTATTTATCAGAGTATTTATCAAGATGATTTTTTGCGTGTACAGTTTTTTGGTAACATGAATCCTCATGCCATATTTACAGATATGAACATCCTGTCGATGTTACTGATGAGATTTGTTTTCTCAAGAAAAAGCAAGCATAGGTGAGACAAGTCTGTGTAATTTATTTTTTAAATGCTCCTAACAGATGTAAATTGTTTATGTGGAAGGTGATTTTTACAGTATGTGTACAAAGATTTGTGAAAAATGTTTTTCATTTTTTATAACTATGACTGTAAGCAGAACTGAGCATTAAAAGACAGTGTATCACTATGATTACTGCTGCAATAAGCACCTGAGTTGCAATATTTTTAAAGCAGAAGATGACTGATCAGTCAGCTAGGATCAGGTAGCTACAGATGTCATACACTGTCAGTGTACAGAGCTCCCAGAAAGTAGCAGTGAAGAAAGAGAGCAGTATTCCTCACTTTTAGTTTAAGTAGTGTATAATGGAACAATCAGATACATGTTTAAAGTTCTCAACACTGTTTCAGTAGAAAGTCACAGTGTAAAACCAATTCAGGTATTTAGGTTGTAACGACAATTTAATATTTATTTAACTATGTCACAAGGCCACACTTGGCCTTATGCTAGGCATTGTGTGTGGTGAAAAGGAGTTGTTAATTGTGTTGCATGGGCTTGCATCAGATCTGTGTTATGACGACTTTCTTAGGCAAGCCACAAAACAGAAACATCCTTGAGGTTTTTGTATTGCTTCCCACATCCTTTTACAAACCTGAAAAAATGACCCTTTTTGAAGCTAATAAAGGTGAACTTTAGAAAGATAATAAAGTAAAATATATTCCTCTGTTCCTTTAGCCACTTGACACTGAAAGCATATTTTTATTTTTAAATGCCTATCTACTCTGTTAGTCACCAAAGTTAAGTGCAACTACTAGTTCACAAATGAGGTATTTATTTTATTATTTATCACACCAAGATCTTGACTGTAAGTTGTCCTTTTGGGGGAGGAAGAGAAAAAGAGAGTAAAAGAAGTTGCATGTTTTCAAAGCCTAAGTTACAGTTACTTGCAGAACAAATGCCAGAGAAATTGGATTGTACTGTAACCCCAGGTAAAAGTTTTTAGAATATACACATTCTAATAATAAAGATATATTTCTCATTCACTGTGTCGTTTAACTCTGTAAAACACAATATTTCTTACAAAAGCCTGCCCAACAGCAGAGAAAAAGACAAGAAACAGCAGCCCTGCTTATCTGTTTATTCCTTAGATAGAGCACCACATCAGTGAAGTTGGGCTATGATCTTTCAAAGCATTACAAATTAACCTGAAAGATAGTTACAGCACCTTGCCCACAGAGCTTGCGTGCGTCACCTGCCCCTCCCCTGCTGTAATGATGCTTGAAAATTCTTGAGATAACCCATGTGGTCAGATAATCTGCCCAAAGCAGAGGCAGGGGCAGTGGAGGGAAGGGTCAGGCAAAGGAAATTAAGGGCAGAGGGGCTCCTGGGGAATGTAGGTGATAAAGTCTCCCTCACACCTTGCCAGTTGCCAAGTCATCATTTCATCAGGTATCTCCCTGGTTAGACTTGGAAAGAGGTTTTCCCATGAGAGAACCAGGTTCCTGTCAAGATGATAACCTGTGGGAGAGGTGCTGTAGAAGACTGGACAATGAGATGAGGTCCTCTGACACCTGAGAGCCTGAATAATGTTCATCAGGAAAAAAGGCTCCTTCCCAGTCATGCTTACACAATTTATTAGCTCATTTTTAAAGTTAATGTCCGGTCATCAGCAGAACTTGACTGCTGGATGTGTGTATCACATCTACACTTTGTGTCCCATTAACAGAGGGGGAACGCTTGAGAAGGATCGGTACACGCGCTAGGCTGAATGTAACTGGTGTTAGCTTGGGGGGACTTTACAAGGAAGTAACACTGGAATGCGACAATGTTAATTTTAAAATATTTTTTAAATCTGAAAGTGTTCTGACAAAGTTGACCACTCATATTTGAAAATGAATTCGAGGCACAGTTGTCACATTTTGCCCTTTGAAGACACCTAGGTAGGTGGTAGGATCTGGGTGCCTCATTCCCATATACATTTTTAAAATCACACCTCATCTATAGCTAAAACCATTTCAGAGTAGTATGTATACTGGCTGGGCCCTTACAGGTGAGCTTTTTGCTGAAAACAAAATGTTCTGACCAACATGTAACATTATAGGCCAGGAAAACGAGACTAATTGA
The DNA here is from genome assembly GCF_000690535.1 of Cariama cristata. Lineage (NCBI taxonomy): Eukaryota > Metazoa > Chordata > Aves > Cariamiformes > Cariamidae > Cariama > Cariama cristata. Next base: position 16,836 of record NW_009631915.1, read on the forward strand.
AACCTAGACCTTTAATTAGAGCTGTACATAGAAAAAACACAATCATTTCGAGATGCTTCTGCCAGTTGAAGAGAGAATGTGTTTTTAAAGCACTTGATTGCATCTGACCTCCCCTCTGCCTCAGTAGTAAAACAGTCTCCCCCTGCCCAGAGGAGATCTGAACACATTTGTTTTGTTTCCAGGAGAGTTACTGGAAATATTAAACAGGATATTCATATTCAAAGGGATAGCTACCAATTGGAGCAGTTACTAGGTCAAACAAATTACCACTTCTATCATCCCTAATAATCCTTCCGATACCACTGGCTCTTTCAATCTACTTGAGCAAAATCCTGCTCTTCTCTCTCTATTCTGCGTCACCAGATAGTTGTCTCTATTTGTTCTTACCTCAGACTAATGCTGATTGTTTCCATACATCCTGTCTGAAGTGGCTGGAGTGGACTATTTTAGTGCTCTCAGCAGTGGGCATGGACATTATTTTTTATTTGTTCTTTAGAAAAAATAATCCCAGAAGTGATTTTATGACATGAAACATACAACAAGCTCTTAAAAATAGATCCTGTTGTGACACGAACAAAATGTCCTTTCCCATTTTGTTGCTAATGCCACCCTCTATCTAGCCACGCTTTTTTTATTCTGGTCTCTTGAATTTTCATTTGTATGTCTCACCAAGGAGATGGAGAAGCAAGCAACCTAAGTTCAATGCAGTCATTGGCTTGACAAGCCTGTTCCCCCCTCTGTCTCTGTCATTGCACACTGCAGGCAGGTAAAAGTTGGCTTAAATTTTTCATAAAATTGTGGAAAAGATACAACAGATTTTGAGTTCATTATAATGTTATGAAAGAGGAAGAGGCTTTTCTGAGCTGAGAGGGAGAGAGAAAGAGGAGGAGAGATCCTCCACTTGCTGGAAAGTCACTTTCAAAAGATAAATGTGACGAGTCAGAGGCATTTACCGTGTGCTGGTGTGGAATGAGGGAAAATCAGAGTTACACATAAGGCAGCAGTGAGAGGATGGAGGACTCATCACTGCTCGCTGTTGCTCTGAGGCTTTGACCTACAAAACGTCAGAATATATACAGCCTGACACATTCAGTCCTTAAATCACACTTTAGACACATGTTTTGAAGCCTAATTACTAATTTTAAAGTAACAGACTTCAGGACTAGGGCTTCCAAGAAATTCCCCAAACTTTGTCCACAGTATTTGTTCAAACTAGAGTTTATTGGCTTACAGTGGGTACTTGTGCTAAAGGGGGCTTGTCAGCAGGGGGTATTTCTGTGTGCTTTTCGTACTTGTTGTCTCCTGTCTCTGCTTGGTGACTGGCAGAGGCCGGCCGGGTGCCAGCATTTCTACCTGGACTCTTCCCTGGCTGACTGTCTGCCCATTCCCACAGCAATGCTTTCCTTTACGGTACTTTGCTGATTTTTCCATCTGCTTTGCAAGCTCCCTCCCTCTTCTTTCTGCCAACTCAGTACCTTCAACAGCTTCTCTTATGCAGCAAGCACCTTTCCTGGGCCTCAGCCTGCTAATAAGTCACTGCATCGCACCAGAGACACTTGCAAAAGGCTTTCTTTGGTGGGCCAGGGGCAACTGCTGCACTAAGATGGCAGAGTATCCAGCCATGCGCAGCACAGCTGCTTCACTCGCCCCTCACCAGGTGTGCAGAGGAGACGGAGCATTACATATTACACTGCACATGCACAATATTGGCATTTACACATACCCCGGCAAATCTCAACCTGTCTACTCCAGCCATGACTACACCTACACATACTTCTAAGCCAGTCCAGGGAGCAGAAGGCCAGGCAATGGTCTTGTGTTTAGATTAAAGGCACATCTGAGCCATATAGACAAAAGGTGTTGTGTGAATATATAGCTGTGTGCAGTGCAGGAGATCCTGACCTTACAGCATATGCAGGGATGTGGTTGGCTTCAACTACCCGAACAGTAACTTGAAGCCTCGCACACAGGCTGGATGTGCTGGGATAAAAAAAGGGCCCTTTTACAAGCATGTGGAGTTGCTGCTCTGGTGCTCTCCGCTGCAACCATCTCTTTGGACCAGACGACTGCTCAGGCTTTTGCTCCCGGCATGGCCTCCCACCTGTTCTGCCGGCTTTACACCACCCGGGTGGCAAGCTCACCCGCCGCCATTCATGCTTCTCATGCCTGTTTGCAAATGGAGGATGGACCAACAAGGAAAGGTCAAAGGAGTGTGTTTCTGAGAAGACATCTGCAGGCCCTCAGCTGGAGCATGAGGGTAACCGTGGCCAAGTATCCTACATCTTCAGAAGTATTTTGACAAGAATATTATACATGTGGTAACTGCCCTTCGCTGACGTACAGCTTGGACAGATGTCAGAGACCTCTGCTCCCAAAGGGACTTTGATCTCCCACCAGCCAGCACCCTTCGGAGTATTTTTGTAAGAGAGGGGAGGCTGAACGTTGGTCATTTGAACAGCACACACACATGCAAACTACAACTCAGGTGTGCGCACTAGGAGAGGGTCAAGAAAATAAGTAAAAGAAGGTTGGTTTTGTTCTCATTTTACTCTTCATTAAGATTATATCGCTATTAGATAGAAACCCCAAAAGAAACTTTTCAAAACAAAAATACCAACAAGCTAGTCTGTGAATTGTATATACATCTTCCACTGAAAAGAACTTCTGGCATCACAGAACATATTAATCTGAAGCAAATTTTCAGAAATTTTCCCCCCTTGCAGAAAACAGTAGGCTCAGAAGAGATTTTTTAAAATTCTTCTCTTGTGGAAGAAAAAGCAGCTATAAAAAAAGAAATATTTTCTCATGGACCGGCATCATCCCAAATCCATGATGCTTATGCTAAGAAACTCACCCACCAGTGAGCCTTTAATTGTTTCTGTGTCAGCCTGCTTGGCCTACCAACCGTCCCAAGGTCCAGGGTGTAGAGCTGACCTCCTAAAAATGACGTGGTTTAATTATCCCACCCTCAGAAGCTTTGTGCAGGCACCTGTTTAAGAGGAGCACGTGAAAGTCACCGGTTTTGTATGCCGCCAGGGTATGCCGTGGTGTTTGTGTCAAGCTACGCCGTAGCCACCCCCGGGCAGAGGCCTTTCGCGGGGATTAGCCTGAAGAACCAAGGGATGGATTAGGCATCACTCAAAGCTTTGCGACGGCAGCCAAAGTAATTTGGATTTATAAGAACTGAACTCATTTCTGCCCCAAGAGCCATGACTCTTCAGCTCCTTGGTACGCCTGTGGCTGCCAGCATGGCTGCACACTTCCCAAGCCTGCCTAGGCTCCTCACCAGCCCCAGACTTGGGGTAACGGGAGGCATGGGGATATGTTGAAAAACTTTTATTGTACACAGCTTTGAAAACAGAGTTTAAAGGCACAGAGGGACCATCTCAAAGGGCAGTTTGTGAGCACATGCAAGCTCATCCTGCCCTTCTCTGGTCCCCTGGAGGCAGAGGAGTACTTCAGCCATGCGGAGAGCCAACTAGTTTGGAGAAAGGGCAGAGGGAGCCTGCTCTGCCAGGTAACACCCCGTTGATGTACTCTTAAGGGCATCAAACATTTAATCCATTAGAAAATCATGAAATTAAAAGGATAATCACAACTATAATGAAGGAGCTTCTTTGTCAGTTAATTAAATTGCCACAGGGAGCACACTGAACTGTCAGGAACAAGTTTTATTGTAAAGTCTTTCTCTGAAGAAAATGTTGTTACCAGATGTTATCTGTATCTCACCTGCAGACTCCCCTCTGAAGGGGGCAGCTGAGGGCACCAGGCAGAAGGCAAAAACCTGGGTCCAAGTGAATCAGAAGGAACATTTGCCAGGGGACAGGCAGAAATTTAAGTTTCCAGAATCGTGGGTGGGGAGAACAAAAGGAAAGACACAACTGATGCAGTTGAAACAGATTAACACGGCACATGCTAAAGAAGGGACAAGGACAGCAATATAGTTTCTATTCTCATCTGTTCTTTTAGTGGGCTTCAGTAACTTCGTAGTTTTGTTAACAAGAAAATGGAGGTGCCCATCCCACCTCAATACCATATAGTATTCCCACCCCTGTTTTCTAGGGTACACTATTGAAGGACTTACAAGAACAAGATTACTTTTTATTTTAGGGACAGGGGCTTCTATTCCTTTTGTTGTAAGTAGATGAAAACCTACATCACGGATCCCCATCTCCTTGGATTTCAGGTCTGGGGTTATACGTGTGAATCTGGGTGGTGTAAAAAGTCTGTTCACCTCCTAGGCAAAAGCTAAAACACTTTCATTTTATCCGCGTACACAGTCAAGATGTTGAGGAGGCAACATGTAAGTCAGTTTGGATGTCAGTTTGCATCAAGCAGATGTGGTTCCCTGCACGGAAGGAAATTTCATGTTGTCATAGAAGCCGGTGTGAGTCTAGAATCAGCCCGGCAAATGTATTCCCTATCTGAAAATTCGTTTTTTAGTGAGAAAAGCCTTGAACGAGACACCGAAGTTGGCAGACGAATGCAGAGGGAGCCGTTTTGCCACTAGGTGGAGATGGCCGACAGGGAATCGGTGCCGCAAGCCCTCGGTGCCTTTCCCACCGCACCCGAGGAGCTCCCACCTCCTCACCAGCCACGTCCCCCGCGGGGGCTCTGTGTGTTCCACCCAAACGCGGCCCACTCCATCTGGCCTCAGCTGGAGTTATACATCCATTCGAGGACTTCACTAAATACACAAAAGTGTCATTTAATTTTTCAGAGATGGTGAATGAACAGGAGACCAACAAAAGATGTGCTACCGCTGGTCACTTGCAACAGGATGCTAACAATAAAGGTAGGATCAGTAGCCGAGCCAGTCCCAAAATCAGACAAACTGAACCTAAACGATCAAAATTCCTTTTTCTGACAGAGTCAAATCTGCACAATATCTTCCACCACAGTCCACTGGCAAAAAGCAGAGTTTTCTGGAAAAGCGATGAAGGCTGAGGCGCAGGGATTTCAGCAGAGGGAGATGAAGGTGTTGCTGCCAGCCCAGGCCGTCTCAGCAGCACCGGGCAGCCACTGTCCGGCCACAAAGCCCCTGGGCCGCGGGGCACCCGTGCAGCCACCCTGGTGCAGGGCCATACTCTGCACCAGGCCACAGCCGGCCCTGGCACCCCTTCTCTGTCCCGTCCGCTGCTCTTAGCTAAGCACCTACTGCCTTTGCTATTAAGCACGTGATATTCTGCTTCTCCGTAACCCTAATCAAGGGGTTTTATTCTTATTATAGAAATTAAGTCTACTTGGAACAAAACAGCAATTTGCCGTTATAAAATGATGACTTTCTGAAAGACGTAAGAGGACTAATGCACTCGGCAACAGCTAATGACTACATTGCAAATGGCCCTTTGCTTTTAGTGTGCACCCATCAGCTTCTTGATATGCTCTGCTGCAGCTCGCGTGTCGGAGTCTACTGAAGACCACCCCAGCCAGTAAAGGTGCCTCTAAAACCGAGGCTGCAGGGGACGCACCCCTCCACAGGGAGATGCCTTTACCCTGCAGTTGGCCCCGGAGCAAAGGGCTGTGCTGTCAGGGCAGAAAGGCACGGGCAAAGGAAGGGGGAGAGAGACAGGACGGATCACACATGGGTGGGAACCATGGTGGGGGGACATTCCTCACAGTTCTGTGCCTGGCGGGCTCCTGCTCAGGTCCCAGGCAATGCCGGGAGCATGCAAGATGGCCAAAGCTATGGCAACTCTCACCTAGGTGAGGTATTAATGGTGAATTCCATGTACCCATGATGCCCATCACTACTACGCTGATCAGTTCAACATGTGTACAAGCCTAACAATCAGCTGTTTCCTGCCCCCAGAAAGTTTCAGGGGGCTTTGTGGTTGCAAATATATATTAAAAAGATTAGATTTTGTTTTCAAACAACAATAGATGTCCTAAAAATGTTTTAATCCAGCTGGCATAGCTCCTCCTTCACTCCAGAAGTGACTCCCACTCTCTCCTGGAGTTGCTTTCAAGGGCAACCCTACCTTTCCACACCTCAACCACCAGCATCCAAAGAGGGAGACAGGTCTGCCTGGCTGAAGTAACCTGTCACCCACGAGCAGCACCAGAGTGACACACTGATACAAACACAGTATGTGCCTCTCTCAGAGCAATCCAGAAGCAGAAATTTGTTTTTATGAAACATTAGTCATTTTAGATAACAACAAATTGGTACAAATCCGGTATTCACATAAATTACCAGTTCTGAATAGCTGACCCACTTTATACATAATCATGGCACAAAATCTTGACTATGAAATGTAAGGCAGATTGTTTTCACTTTGGTCAACTTAGAAAGAAACCAAAATCATGTTAATACGGGGCTTCTTTCCACTTTATCTCAGGCTGTCTTGTTCTTCTTGCAGCAATATAGGGACTAAAATCTTCTGCAAGTGTCCTGCTTAGATTACCTGCAGGTTCAGCTTCCCAAGGAAGTAAATTCTGTTGACAGACACAGCTTGAACCTGTCCTTTGAGTACTGTACTACGAGTGTGGCAAGTGCCACTCTCCTTGCTACCATGCTCCAAACCAGTACTGCAGGCCTCACCAAGAGACCGTTCTGCTCATCGCCCTGTGCAGGTACCTATGGGGCAGCGCACAACTTTCTGAAGACTGCATTCAGCAGAAAGGTAACCACTCCATACTAGGATATACACATCTTATAGCTAAAACCCCAAAGTGTTTCTAATTTGAATTAACCTGCCAAATCTCTGGGATCACAAGATCTTTCTGTTTAACAAGCCTTTGTGGCTGTTGCATGGTTGTATGGGCTGTCCCACATGCTCAAGGAGCCGCAAACATGGCTATTGCCAGCTTCTCCTTGTAGAATTTGAAACTGGAGCCATAAGTTTTGGCTGTACCTGCCATTTAAATATATGAGGTTTTTTAAAGAAAGTACAGGCTAATGGGAAAATTAGGTTATATTCTAGGGATGTTACAGATGAATCGGAACAGTACATCTACATCACAAGTTGGCCAAAAATTCATCTGAGCACCCTAACATGGTCTAAGCCAACACCAGCTTGCACTAGCAAATAAAACGCAGTCTTCTGGAGACCAAATGGAGAGCCAACTCTAGTCCATCACCCAGTCCTTTTCTAGACGGATAACAAGACTCATCACTGTGTCCCCCTCTCTTAACCTCCACCTTCAAAAAAACATATAGTGGAGCTACAAGGCGTCTTACTTAACTTTCACCATTGTGCTGAGGATTCAATTCAAAATCTAATGCAAACTTTTAATCAGCAACAGCGCTCATGCTGTATGTATATTATTAAAAATAAAAGTTTTTCTACAAAAAGAGGACTGAGAGCAAAGCCATTGAGTCACTGTAACAGAACAGCATGCCTGTTTTACAATTGTGTAATTTCTGGTTGGTAAAGATTTGAGGTGAGGGAATACAAGCAGATAACTCCCAGGTAACCAGAAGGGAGAACTACACACACGAGACAGGTCTAATATTCAGAATACCTGCAGACATTAACAATGCAATCCTGTCACTAATCATAGCTCATAATGAACAGTGGCAATGGGGTTCTTGGGAATTGGACGGACTCACATAGCTTGTTATTTTAAATAAATACCATAATCGGTATGAAATCCCAGCAACTAAAATATAAAAAACAGTATGCACTACCAGTCTTTTATGGGACAGAAAGAATTATCCGTAGCTATCCAAAGGCTAGTTTGGCTTTCATATACTTGTATACAAGCCATGAGTCACTTTACATCATCTTGCCTCCAACTCTTTGCAAAACACAGAGGTTTTGTTAGTGGTGTTTAAGCTAACTGCAGGTATTCTAGGTTTAGTTTGTGTGGGATGGAAAGAAATACTAGCCTTTTGCTTAAAAGCAGAGAAAATGTAGATTTATGTTGATACAAGGAGAACAAGGTGAGGAAGAGTACCTAAGCAACTGCATTATGAAATTCTTAATATCAAATGCTGGAGGAGAGAACTATGGATATTTCTCTTCTTACAACAGACAGAACCAGCCCCAGTCCTGCAAGGAGAATACGGTTGATCTCACCTGCAAGCCCCTGCCCCAGGAAGGTCCTGCAGGAGCTATGCCCGCACACAGACAAGCTAATATCCTAAAGCTGCATCCTACGTAAAGAGCCATAGTCTTTCAAGATGTAAACGAAGACTCCTGTCTTATGGCAGTGTCCCTACCTGTTCCCTACAGTGTTCCTACCTGATGCCCCACAGGAGAGGCAGGGAATGTCGGGAAGCCCAGCTCCTTCCTCTTGCCCCTTCTGACAGGTCACGGCGGTTCTGTTTCACTTTCCCCACTTATAAAATTAGAATAACAATTAGTCCTTTGAACACTTTCAGTCCTTTAGATGGAGGTTGCTACAATTATGAAATTACTGTTGCAGGATATTAGATAAGCGTCACTGCTCTGTGGCAGAGTGTCCAGGTGAGTAATTTGTCCATTTTACAAACTGAGATATTGAGATGTTAATACAGTAAATTAGCATGAGAATGGAAAAAAAAAAAAAAAGATGATTCATTTTCAGTTTCCTCCCAGCTACCAAATGCCCATGGGAGAACAGAGGGCCCATCCTAACAGCTGCTTTACATTTTAAGTGCGCACACTCATTTTAAAGAAATTTATAATACTTCTCCATTAAACACAGTGTGCATTTTCAACTTCTAAAACTGACATCAACTCCAGTGCTTCGCAGCTACCTGCCAACAGCTGGCAGCGAGCTGGCTGCTGCCTCTGCCAAACAGGATTAACGCCAAATAATGTTGACTGGAGGTAGAAGACCTAATTCTATTTCTAGTCGCACTGGTATAAAACCAGAGTAATGTTGTCTACAAAAGATGGATGCAATGGTGTAAAAGGATTGCAGTTGGAGAGCATTGGGCTCAGAGGAATTGTTGGTGTATTTTTTTCAAGGACATACGTGTTCAGAAACTAATGGAAATGTTAAATCGGCTATAAAGATTTCCAATGGAAAAGTAACATTACTTCCAATAATCTTAGCTGCTGTGAATAAAGGTAATTAGGACACACAAATTTGTTTAATAGTTACCCAAAAAGGTTATTTGCAATCTGTAAAGTAATATGCCCCTAAGTGTTATGGGTAACATGTGACTTAGTTGGCAGCAAAACACGCAAAATATATTGCAAGCTCAAATCCCTTTTTTCCCCCTCTAACAAAAACTCTCCTAACCCCTTATACTAGAATAGTTGCAGCACAAAAAGGCCTCTAAGGGTTTCCTTTGGAATTTATTGGTTCTTTTTGTTTGTTTTCACAGAACAGGAAACATTTCCCAGTCTACTGTGTATCATTTCTCTTTAGGCAGATGCACGAAAGGACACTCACAATTAGTGGAGCAAGTACAAATATCACCAAAAAAACCAACCCAAAAGCTTGCAGTAGCTGTAAGCACTGCACAGAGGACCCCTGAGTCCGTTTGCTCCCCATCGGCACAGCTCTTCTTCACGCGTTTTCTGAACTCAAAGGTGTGAGGCCGCCAACCATCCTGCAGCTTCGGCGCACCGAAACCCAGCTGCACAAACCCTCCCAGAGGGTGAGGAGGGCAGGCAGGACATAGGACATGGGCAGGCACAGGAGTCCTTTGTGTCTGAGCAGGTCACCCCGGCTCCCCTGGCAGGTTAAGGCCACAGAGCATCGTCTCACCTCACATAAGCGTCTCCATTAGACAGAGGAGCTGTGCTGGGAGCAGGGATGGGGCTGGGATGACCAGATCAGAGGCAGCAGCTGATGGGGTCAGCATCTCCAGTCATCTGGACCACTCTCTTCCCTCAGCATCTTTCTGGGTTTTTTTAATGAAAACACTTCTTGCTGAATTTACTGAGATTTAATTGCCTTTCCTTGAACAGTTCTAAAGTGAGAATTTGTCTTCAGCATGCCCTGGCCAGCTTGGAGAAGCCATACCCCTGGTTAAGCGCTTCTGACCTTTATCCTTCCCTAGGGCAGGACGAGGCACCCTTAGCAATTCTGACTCTATGGGTGAGACTGGGACTGTATGTATGGCCACCAGGTTACAAATTCAGGCTGTTTGCCAGACACACAGCTGGGAAGAAGCTGCTGTGCGGTCTGAGACTACAGAGAAAGGGACTGCAGTTTTGCCCTTGCCATGCTTTCTGCTGAGGTGGCCGTCCTCTGGTAGCCCAGCTTTTGGTACAAACCAGAACCAGCTGAGTGTCACTCTGGACCTGAAGAGGCAGACTGAACTTGCTTGTAGACCATCAAATGATTTAGTGGTACTTCCCAGTGACCCTTCCCTACTGGTAAACTAAACCCAAATACTTTCATTCTTCAGTTTCTTTTCACTGATCAGCAGTGGGCTCAAGGACATGACAGATTACGCGGCAGAGCCGGGCAGAGTATCCGATGTCAGGATCTCATCCGAAGCCGACAGTGCAGCCTTGCAGACCTGCCACAGATGGGCTGACCCTGGCACCCTGAGCAACTACCGCAAGGACAGAGTGTGGGATGTGGAACCTTGTCTTCCCCACCCCAAATACTTTCAGTATCAGGAAATTAATAAAAATGAATACAGTAAAGGAATACACAAAGGAATACAAATATCCCCTTTGTTGTATCCGATTTGGACCTGGAGTGTTTCCCAGCTTCAGTCTAGTCACTTGATAATCTGAAGTGGGGAATGCTACATAAATTACTCATTATTCCCACCAGATGAGCTGTCAAAGGCTGCGGAAACTAGTTCATGTTCACCTCACCTCTCTCTGCTCTCTCTTTGCTGTTACTTACTTTCTACTATATTAAGGTCTGTTGTTAAACACTTTTGTCTCAAGACACTAAGAGAGGAAAAAAAAAAGAGAAGGAAAGAAATAAAGAAACCATCCACCAGCATCCTGGAATTTTACTTTTGAACAAGAATCCAGAAGGATACAATAAAAGCAAAAGCAATCGTTCTTTCTCCATGAGCTCATCATTACAGCTCACAGCGATGAAACAGCCTTCACAGCCTCGCTGCCTGCCTGGGGTTACCACCAGTACAGATACAGGTATCCAGCCCAAGAACTGCAGGAAAAACATAGATTAAACTCCCCTCTTGCTGGAGGTGATCCCCGAGAAGAGTAAAGGCAGCTCCGGGGCAGAGCTTGTGCATTTCTTGAGTTGCAGCTACTTGTATTCACTTTCAAAGCAAATCACAAACGTCACGAGTATTGCCTAAATACCGAGTGCTACCGTTTTGCTGAAGCTGTGGTATCTGCTCAGCACACCTAGGAGCTCCAGCCTCCAGGCCAATCGGCCCAGAACTTGGCACCACAACTAAAGTAACAGCTCACTTTGATTTTTCTAAATTATTCATTAAACTTTGACATTTCCAATTGGTCGCTAGAACCTATATTTCTGTCTGACCCTCATCCCTAAAGTTTCCTGTTTGTTGTTGCTTCCATGCTGCAGACAGCACAAGCAGCAGAGCGCTATTGCTCTTGAAAAGGATGTTTTTACATATGGCTCTGCCCCAAACACCTGGAAGTACTTGTAGCCCTGGAAAGCCAAGCCCAAATACTGGGTGGCCCCGGAAAGCCAAATGTCATTTCAAGTTTGCAAATGCTTCCTGTCATCACTTTTGGGCCAGACCAAAGCCCTAGAGTGAGCCGTCCCTAGGGTTAGGAAAGAAGAAGTTTGAACCCAGGATGAAACTGAGCACCTCGAGACCTTCTTGCATTATCCTGATGCGGCACACCGCTGGCTGGCACACCTCGGCACAAGCTGCCGCTGGTTTTCTGTGCCACGCAACATCAGGCAACACCTCCAATTTTTCTGCAATTGCAGCACAGTGTGTTACTGTTGAATGCCATGTGTCCCAGGGCCTGCAGTGAAGGGCATTCGGTGCAGTCAGGCACCGTGGCAGCCCCCTCCAGCCCAGAGGCAGTCAGCCTCCCAGGGCTCAACAAGAAGCCTGGAGGCCAGGGGATCAACCCAGCCCTAAATCCCTCAGGGCAGCAGCAGTAACAAAAGGACATCTGAGCCAGGAGGGAGCCCTGCATCTCCCTGTCTCACCAGCACCACAGTTATAAAAACACTGACTGATGGCTAGAGCTGCACTGCTCTCTCTTTCTCAGTACAGAAGCTGCAGACAACTATGGACATCAGTTTGCTTTGTCTCCACCATGAGCTGGCTGGATGTACGACAGCTCCAGACTACACAGGATCAAAGAAAAATAGAGTTGGAAAGGTCCCACAGAGGTCATTTACTCTGGTCCCTCATCCGCAAGGCAGGATCAGTTTTCCCCTCATCATTCTTGGCAGACCAAAAAATAGAGAAGAATAAAGAAACCAAACTTCAGGGAATTGAGGCAGGCTAAGTATAACTACAAAAGCATAGTCTGAACAGGAATAAGGCTGAATGCACTTATTCTAGAAAACCATGCCACAAAAACAGTGTCAGGAACTTGCCTTTAATTCTTTTTTAACACAAACAAATCTGGAAGCTTTAAAATCCAGGGTATGGGTTAGCAACTGTTTCATAATCCTTAGTCACCTACATAGTCAACCAATGCGGAAACGCATCATATCACATCCTAATAAGCAGTATGCAAATATTTTTATACTCTAGTGCTAATGACACCAAATATTATTAATATGTCATTTGGCACACTATTGTAAAAATAATATTTAACAATGTATTAACTGAAGTTGTAGCAAATGATGTATTTAGCTAATTGAATGCAATTAAATTAGAATTAAAAAGGGGATGTTTCATAATCTTCCTTGCTTTTCACTAAAAATCTAAGCAGGAAATTCAATAAATGAAAGCTGCTGGAAAATCATGTGAGGCATCAAGCACTGGAAGATTAATATAGCACAAGGTATCATATGTTGTTCATCTAACTTTATTAAAAAACTCACCAAGTTTAAATCTTTGGACATTTCATACTGAGCTGAACTTCACCCTTTTTTTCTTCTGACTCCCCATCCTGTCTATTTTATCATCCAGGCTTAGATCTGTTGCATCATTATATCCAGAAATGCAAAAAAAAAAAAAAAAATCACATGTTTATGTGATGAAATGCCTGTGTCCAGGCTGCGGAGGGAATGCAGATCCAGTACAGCACTTCATCTTGACTAACTTCTCCCTACAGCATGCATGTGCACTCCTTGCACTTTTGTCAATAACTGGTAATACACATAGGTAAAAATAGAAACGTTACAAACTGCAGCACCGTCTCTGTTAGGAGTTTGTTCTTTGCTGCACCACTGGTAGTTAACAGTTTGTGTGAATATTAAATGCCTGGATGCACTCGTGCTCTTGGAGAGAAGGACTGTGAACTCACCCTGTCACTGATCCTTTCGGCAGGGATTTCTCTGTGGGCATTGCTCCAACTTTGTACAGGCAACTGTTCTTGCAATACTTGTAACTCAGTAACGAGTTCTGCATACACTTTTGGCCACTAAGGATACAAATGAACAATTTATCTGCACATTAAAAAAAAAAAGACAAAACCAGTTGCTTGTGCAGCACCATGTCTTCATTGCCTCTGTTGTTTTGGGAAACATGTAGGCCCCTCTGAATCCAGGTACGTACACCTGACCCTGCTTACGGAGGTCGAGCTTTGCATTCGCCTTCTCTTTCTCTCTCTCACAAGGGCAGCGCTGCCCCGGCTCCCGCTGCAGTCACAAGTGCTGACTGTAAAGGAAGCTGGATCAACGCTACACACCACGCATTTTAGATTGCGTAATTTCAGCACAAAGCTTTGGCAACACATCAGGAATTTTTTTCCTGATGACTCCAGCTGCCATTTCTACTATTTCATGTAGGTATCCATATCAGCAGAAAGCTTTGGTAATGCATTTTAACTTTTCTATGGACATCGCTCTTTCCATCTACAGAAATGGAAAGGTTTGCAGAGACCCACAGCCTTCCCTTACACCTGTCTGCTTCGCTGAAGAAGCCGAGTTTGCTGGTGTTTGGTAACCCACTGCCTGCACCCAGAGATTCCTTCTCAGACCTAAGGAGCAGCAGAAGCTTATGGCAAATGAGCTGCTTGTCTGCTCGCAAACTCTTCTTTCCAGCCCAAACTCACTGAAGACTTTTTCCATGTCTATGCTTGCTACCTGCCAGAGGAATGGGGTGTGATGGGGAGGTGAGAGGGACAGGCGTTTACACAGCAGGAACCTGCAGAGAAGTTGTCTTGCTATCCCTGCCTCCATCCGTGTCTGCCAAGGTGGGGGGCTCAGGCTGCTGTGCAGGGGACCCCACGGTGCCAGGAAATGAATAAGCATGGGAACCACCTTTCCGTCAGGCTTTGTCCCACAATGCAGCAAAAGCTTGAGGATCCCTCATTTTAATTCATTGGCTGTAAAACCTTTATTTGGACACAGGGGACCTCCATCTGCTCTTAGACGCTTGTAGCCAGACTCAGTTTTCATTTCTAGCCTAGTGAGCATATCAGAGCGTGAAAGTTAAAGAACAGGTTTTATATTTAAACAGGAAAACTTTGCTTTCATACACCACTGCCATTATCGATCAGGACCTGCTGGAGACTGAGGGAAGCTCCCACTTGCCTTGCTGGTGCTGGCTGAGGGTCCCAGGTCTCAGCACCTCCTGCCGTCCCTCATCTCGCTGGCGTGTTTTTCAACATCCTTCCACCCAACAGTGGCAACTCAATGAAGCACTGCCACCATTTAAACAGTTATTTGCATTTCATTAACAATGACAACATTTATTTTAATACAGTTAAATCAGAGCAGCATTTAATTTAATTTTAACAAGATAGTTATTAAGCTAACCAAATATCAATTGATTGCTGAAGAAACGACATTGTGAAACAAATAAGTTGAGAAATAAATCTTGTTGCCAGGCCATTAATGTAAAATCACATAAATAATAAATGTCTAATTAGGTTCTCTCTAATGAAGAGCTCCAACTGTTCGTTGACATTCTCCGGGAGGGCTGGTGCCTTCCCAGGTTGGCTATTAGGGGAGAGGGGCCTGATCCAAGTGCTCAGATGGCTGTAGAGACTGACCCAGGTTGGGCAGCTGGGTTTAAAGAGGAGCTCAGCCTCCCCGTGTCCTGCCTAGTTGGGACAGCCCTGCTCCGCACCCCTCCAGGCACTGGGTCCTCAGAGACCCGAAGCACCTTGCTCAGGCGTGGGTGGGATGCCGAAAGTCAGGGAGCAGGGATACACCGCAGGGCGTGGGGGTCATTCCCCCAACAAGCATCACATCTTAACCCTTTCCTTCTCAGCATGAGCAGTTTACCATGCTTTCCTGCAAATTACTGTGTCTGAAGTACCAATAACAGTCAGCTACAGCAGACATAAGCATTTCCTTTTCTAGTATTGCGAAGGACTTGTAATTTTTGTCCATCTGTATGTGTGGATATAATTTTCAAGGGGTTTGTTTGTTTGCTTATTTAAAAACAGATCTCTTAGGGGGAGTTATTTTCATAGCTTTTCTGACCATCTGCGCTGTCCAGCTGCACAAAACAGACCAAAAAATCTCACCTAGGCAACTCTGAATCAAGTCCGCAAATTCTGCTTAAAACATATTATATTACATGCAGGCTTGATTTAAAGCCTTCAAGTGATGGAAAATCCACTGAATCCCTACAGAAGTTGCTCTGATGGTAAACTATGCCCACTGTGAAAAATGTGCACTGCCTTCTGAGCCTGAATTTGTCTAGCTTTAATGTTTATTCATTCACTGACTCTTCTCGTGCCTTCTTCTGCCAGGTTAAAAAAAAAATCACCAACAATCAGAAATAAATTATTTGGTCCCGAAACTGCCAGAAGATTAAGGCATAAACATATTGAGAGCAAACCAAAGAGGTTTGTCTGAGTAGAGACAACTGCTACAGGTGGCCCCTTCTTTGCCAGTCCCAGCAGCCCCTCAGCCTCTGACTCCCGGGGGCTGAAGCAGAGCCTGTCACGGGAGAGGGCAAGGGCTCTTCTCTCTACCAGCACGGCTTTTGGAGGACACCATCGCAATTTCAAGGAAAGAGGGTCAGAAAGCCAGTTTACTAAAATGCAAATGAACCCCCCAGAAGAAATTTCTCCCCCCCTTTTTTTTTTAAATAAGAATAATCCACACTTCGTATACCCCTCACCCTTAAAAAAAAGTACCTGAAAAGAAGACTACTCACAGCCCATGCCCTCAGACAACCCACACAAAATTGTGTTTCCCCCAGAATTTCCCATACAGGCACGTAACCCCCCCTTTGCAACTGGATCGCTGGAGGAGAGGGAGTTGTTTTCTCCTCTGTTTTGGTTTATTGACAGCCAGCGGGCTGTGTGTATTAAAATTTGGTGAGTGCCCAGGGAGAAGCTGCTGTCTCCACTAGAGCTGGGGAAGCCCCCAGAGAGCTCCTCTGCCTGAATTGCATCAAGGAGGTGGCACTAAAGGACGGTCACCTCCCGTGGACAGGCACTAGCAGCAGGGGACGAGAGGCGGGAAGGGAGGTGGGGAAGCTCGGACTCGGGCACACAAATCCCCTTGCTCCCTCCAACCCCGCAGGGAGCTTTTCCGGGTGAACCAGCAATCCAAAGTAAACCACAATGGATTAGTCATGCCCATTAGATAACCTGGACCTGCACAATTAAATTCTTGCATTAAACATGGCTGTAGTTCACATCAAGGCCCCAGGGCTCATATAGCTGGAAGCACACTTCTACTAAGGTGAGACAACACGTCCAGGGGATCAAAGGCTGATACAGGCTAATTTTATACAATTTTGCTGTATCGTGCTGTGGCAATGGGGCCACCACAGCCTACAACGGTAGTGTCCCATCTCTGCATGACCCTGCTATGTGGTGCCCAGCACCAAACTCAACTCTCCGCTGACTCTCTCCACCCCACTTGCTCACACACAGGGAGCAGGCCTTGAGCAGAGGCTGAAACAACAGAGCACATACATCCCTAATCACAGTAAAAGCAGTGACCTGGATTTGTCAGTGTTATGTTACACAGATCAGAAGCTGCAGTTTCTAAGAGGGAAGCAGGTGTTTTGGAATATGATCTGTTTTTCCAGGAGGATGTGATAAATACTTTTCAGCTAATTATTTTGCACCAAACCATAAGGAAATGGTCTCCAAAGAGGACTTGTCAGCTTAGAAGATGCTCAGGACTTTACATCAAGTTTTAGGTTTGACAGTGACCATAGGGCAGGATGGGTGGTGGCAGCAAGGGATCCAGCCTGCCTCAGGTGAATCCCTACATCAGGCCTACAACTTCACTTGTAGCCAATGTATGATAAACCACATTTACTTTTTTTCTTCCATCTTTCCATCACTGTTTTCCAAACAAAGCAACTTAAACACATCTGGGAAGAAAACTAAGCAATTAAACAGAAAATGTGAGGGACCTTGTGCAGTATAATCAAAAGAGCTGTTGAAGGCTGCCTGAAATAGCCAGGGGATGCACATGGGTATAGAGACTACTGCAGGCTGGGGAGAAAAGGCTGTCAACCACAGAGTCAAAGAACACACGTCAATCATTTCACAACCAGAAGGTGCTCCTTTTGTTAGGCCACAGACACCCATCACCCCCAAAATGACCAGCATGCAACAGGTTAAAGCAGTTACGCTGAAAGGGAAAG
>NW_009631915.1:34411-50904 GCF_000690535.1 Cariama cristata
CAGTGCAAATATTATTAGCACATCCATCACTCACAAAAGAGTCAATTATTAACTTCTCCTAATTAGGTGCCACTCCCATCCCACCTCTTGGTGTTACTGGGCTTTGAAAGGACGGAGCCACCACACGTGGAGGTTTAACAATGCAATCTCCTCGCCATATGACTAAGCGGGACCATACCAACACCACCCATCCACCGGCTCTTTTGGTCATGGGCAGATGAAAACTCACTTCCCCTGTTTACCATCTTGCGATAAACCTTCAACGGAAACACTTTTTTCCTGTAAGTGACAGCATTTTGAGAAAACACCCGCAAATCCCTCCCCAGGCCTTTGCGACAGCCCCGACAGACCCCTGCCAAAGCCTGCCAGCACAGGAGGCATCTGCGAGGGCTCATGCCGTCCCTCACACTTGTGGTTACCTGGTGACCACCCCAAAGAGCGACCACCAGCACACAAGAGCCATTTTCTCTCTTGCAAGGAAACAACAAATAAGAAGCCTGAGTTGATGGTAACAGGACTCTTTGTGTAATCCCCTATCTCATCTGCTCCCCCTCGCTTGCATGTGCTTCGCTGCCATCTGACCAGTGCTATTATCTATCTATTCCCTGGGAGCAATGTGCCAGGCAGGGTTTCAGGGAAAGCACAAGGGCCTGCTCACTCCCTCCCATCTCCAGTGCAGGCCCACCTCTTCTCCCAGACCCAAGAGGCACAGCAGCCGCCACAGAGGGAAAAGGCAACATCCCGCTCAAGGCAGAGCAGGAGGAGCAAGGGGAGACCCAGTCACAGCCCCTTGGCCCCAGCAGGCAACGCACCCTGCCCTGGTGCACACCGGGAGGCAGGTCCGGGTGTTTAGGAGCAATCATTGCTCGCTTCCCTGCATTAAATGCTACTGATAACCACGTTACCATTTAATAACTCATGACGTGTAGTGCAAGAAACTCTGTAAGCTGAGGGTACCACATCATGATTTAGGAATTATCTTCTTTCCCGAGGTTTCCCTTCACAGGGCTTACTAAAACCTGCTTGGCACAGCATTTCAGTTTCCAGGTACAAACAGTTTGGAAAAAAAGAGGGAAAGTAAAGGAAAGCACAGCAAGTGTGCAACAACGTTACTGTGAGCTCAGATGTTAAATGAATTAATTCGATTCATTCTTAAATTTAACTGGCAATAGTTAATGGTTCACAGTGAAAGCATGAATAACTATTTTGTTCTGTGAATGACTATAGTTTAGTGACTCTTGATGTCAGTGTATTTTGCCCAGGGTAAAACTTGCTATATGAATTATTTGCTGCTGGGTGGATAGAATGAATGGGGTCATGCTCATAGACAGGATGCCAACTGTGGTTATTTGACGTGACGGGGCACACTCGATGCTGACAAAGGACAATAGTTAATTTACAGTGTGGTACTGGGGCTCAGTCATTCTCCCTAAGATCTTTATAGAAAGCATGGCACTTTTTGTCATGTACTCCACATTAAGATGGATTCCGTGTGCCAAAAAACAGTGAAGCATAGCTCACTTCTAAAAACGTTCACTAGTTTAAAGGCAAAGAAAAAAAATAACCTACCTTCCTGTCTTGTTTGGCTGAAACATTGCTCCAAAGAAAATGTGTTTAAGAGCAACTTAAAAACGAATGGAGGAACACATCTATATATCACTTGAGCATCTTGTCATAGATGCAGTAGTTGCTAGCTGCTAGGACCTCTCCTTGACAGGAAAGGATCTGGCAGCCTCTCACAGAACAGGGTCTCAGACTGGAAGTAACAGCACTTTTACCTAAGCTTTTATTTCCAAAGCCAAGACAGAAGAGACTGGGCAAAGTTTCTGCACTAAAGTATTTACAATGAGCAATCAGAGTAGGACATTTTCCCAGCCTTCTTAAAAACCTGTTGCTTTAATGCAAGCCATTTGTAATCTGGAAAGACAGGACGCAATTCAGCTTGATCTGACAAATGGGCCACGAAAGTTTACTTACGCATAATAATGACACATTCATCTTCACTTTACACTTCCCAACTGCATGCTTATTGCAAACATCTGTGTTGCTGAAACGACTGGCATTACTATTCATTTATATAGTTTAAAATTAGTGATAGACAAAAGCCATGAAGGGGATGGGTGTGAGGTGCTTTTTCCTCCCAAAATTTCACAAATACTTAGTTTCATCTTTGAGCGTTTTTCTCTCAATGGTCTGAGTCAGTGCCCTGGTGCGTGCAGAAATAACTTCATGGGTAACTTCCAAACCATCAACACAGCACAAACCTTGTGTGCATCAGTACTGCACTGATAATACACCTAATACTTAGAAAAAAGGTTAAAGGAAAGATGACTAAAAGGTGGCTTTGATTTTCCCTCCATGCCACACACACCCTACCATCCAGTTGCACGAGAGGCCCCTGCTCTGTAGGCCAGAAGCTCCCTTCAGACAGCAGCTACCTGGCGATGCTGAGATCACCAGTAAAGCAGCTCAATTCTTAATGCCATCCCCAAATTCAAGTATTTTCTTGCCTTAGGCAAAAATGGTACAATTTCTCTCAAACTATGGTGTGCTGGAGACAGTGCCTACGTCTGAAATGAGCCTGCCTGAATTTGCCTGGTTTTCATGCCTCCTGATGCTGGATGATATGACATAGAACCTGCCTGAAATGCAGTTCGCGCAGCTAACGGTGAAATGGGATATTTCTCCTTGGCTCCCAGATCTATCAGGTATTGCATGTATTTGTTTTTTGACCAGATGGCACTTCTGCTTTGTAGCCACACATGAAGTATTGAATTTCTGTGCTCACATTTGGCAAGCATATAACATCTGTGGGGATCCTGGATAGAGGTTAGTATACCCGAAAGACTCCCAAGCAGTCTCAAGAGGCTTTGTATCTCCTCAGTCATTCAAGTGTTATTATTTGACTGCCTTTATTTATGCTATGACATTGAATACTCTTCACAGTCATGTGGAACACCCCAGTGACCCTCTAGCTATGCTGATGGACAACTGGGTGTGAGCATTTGAAGCCTTTGCCATAAAACACTTCATATCTAAGCTCTTTAAACTGGATCATGGCTGGTTTGGTTGGTTGTTTTGCTGTACCTTAGTATTTAGAGTAAAATTAGCAGGTCTGTGTATTCACACCAAGCTAGTAGAAGATAATTTTGAACATGATGTATGACACATCTCTCTAATAGTGCTCACATGCTACTCTAGCAGAGCGTTCACAGTAGCATGCACCGAGGATGCTGAGACCAGAAGCTAAACAGTGTAAAAACACCTCCAATAGCTTACAAATACTTCCCACTCACACAATTCCCTGTCTCAAAAACACTGATCAAACTTTTCATGTGAACCCTTCTGCAAGACATTTTATTTCATCACCTCTTTCCTTAATTGTTGCTAATGATTTAGCACCAGACTAAGGGCCTGGAGGAGCAACGCCTTGAGTCTCACAACACCGTGCTGCTCACTGCCCGCCACCTAACAGACCTGCTTTGTACCTGCCTCGTGCTGATGTAGCCCCACTCCTCTTCACTGTTTCTCTACTAGCACCACATGAATCACCAAGAAATGTGGATAAACTTGGCCAAGTGAATTTCAAATTCCAAGAACTGTCAAACTGAGTTTGTATTTTCACACATGAGCACTCTGGAGATTGCTTTTGTGCATTGTGGGTCAGCTCATAGACAAGGGAAAGCCAAGTACCTCACAGAAGCTACTGCAGCAATTTCCTCCCTGCACGTCTGCTCCAGAGGCACCAAGAGCGTTCTTGCAGCCTGGACCTGTAACTCTCAATTGTACACTTGTGTTTGACATAACTGCGTTATACTCACATGTATCATTATTAACTAAAACCACAAGATTAAAGAAATAGGTGAATTATTAGGAAAGGTAAAACGTGGGACCCTATTTTGCAGATACCCATTTCAGCAACCTCAAATGTATCCCTCAGCCCACACACATGGGACTCACCAGCTGGGTTCTGAGTTGCATTATTTCACTCGCCATTTGCTCACACACCCTCCTCCCGGGCACAGCGGCAGAAAAAGGAGCAAGCCATTCCCATGCTTGCAATATCGTTGCCCACCCTCTTGGCTCTAAGCTCTTGTAGGCATGGGAGCTGCAGGATAGATGCCTGGCCTTGTGTGGACCACCCCAGGGGAAAGGCACGGAAAGAAGCATCATGCAGAGGCGTAGCAAGGACTGCAGGGCACCTGCCGCAGACGCGGGGGGGGCTGTGGCGGCCGCGGGGGAGGCTCTGCTGCCTGCAGGTGCCAGCTCCAGCCCACAGCAAAGGGCACTTTGGGCTCTCCCTCCAGCACTTTTTCACCTGCAGGTATGAGGAGGGAAAGGGAGAAGACAGGGGGAAGGAAAAAAGAAAACAGCTGACAAAGGATGAAGGGTAAAGTAACCAAAACAAATGCAAAGTAAAAAAAACTAGCCCATTTCCCTGATTAATTTTGGTCTCTGCATTCACCAAAAAAGGGCTGGAGGGTGCAGCAAAGCAGGGTGCGCAACTATGTTAGGAGGAATATTTCAATGAAACTGTCTCGCCACCACCTTCTTACGAAGATGCTCTGCAAATACGGTCCACTTGCGAAATAGCTGAACAAGTGCAGCGCGTTGTGGCACTTCTGCAATGGCACAACTGGGGGGTGCACAGGGAGAACTGACTCCTCTTTAGCCCTCTCAAAAAGAAGAGCAGGCACCGCTATGAAGCCTACAATTGAGAAGCTATTAACATGAGGTATGCTTTCCAACCCCTGCTATGCCGTTTTCAGGGCTGACTGCTGCAGACTGAAGAATACTTCCTAAATTTTTTATCTTTCTGTATGTTCTGAATGTTTATTTTGAGTAGACATTTGTCTAATTTGAGATAATTTCAGGTCTGGAATGTCTACATAAGTCAGCATGTGGGACTATCACAAGGCAAAAATAAACATTGTTGCAGGAATTGCTTCTTAACACCAAGAACTTTTAGTGGAGAAGATTTGTGCCTTCATGTATGCATGCTCTTGACAAAGATTAGGGCAAGCAACAGATCTGAATTTTGTTTGTTACAATTTCTATCAGGTGTGCAATCTGTCATGCACAGAAAATCGCTTTCATTAGGAAAAATGAGAGCTACAGAGCTCTTCACTGCTTGCTTTGTTGTCCCCCTGGTTTCAGGTACATTACCAATGAATAATATCCTATAATAAAATATGAAGATTGCATTAATTGGACATGTTAAATGTTGATGATGCAGTGGGCTTCTGGATTGCTAAGCAGTAATTCAACAGCACCCTCTTGAAGCAGAAGCACGCTGAACTATGCCATTCCCTGCTGCTTCCAACTCCTACTGACGCCGATAACTGTTTTCCTACAGAGCACAGTTGGATGAAATGTAAAGAAAAAGGTAAAAGAGTGTGCCTGGCCATCCATGCACACTCAAGTGCCAATCAGCTAAAGGCCATCTGGGAATAGAAAGAGACAGCTATTATCTTCTTTCACAGTTCATACTGCCATTGCTGGGATGGGATTTTTTGAAAACACATATGCAAAGTGCATCTTTATTTAACTTGTTTGTTTTTTTTCCACCAAATTAAATAGGAACACTGCCCTTTCCATACATGGCTTCAATAGGTCTGTGCAGATAGAGAATCAAACCAGAACTGGTTTTTTGGTTTTGTTTTTAAATTTGCTGAATTGATGGACAGTACAAACTTAGAGCTGGTTAGTGCCTGCCTCACTCATAGCACGATGCATCGGGAGGTAACAGCAGCAGCCACCACTTGCCCCCCCAGCACAGCTATGGCAAGTCATTCCTGGCAGCAATAGCTGGTGCCTCCCTGACTCCAGCTTATTTGTTGGAATCCATTTGTTGGAAACCCAAGTCCAGCTACAGTCACTGCAATAGTACCAGGCTCTAATCTGGGGATCAGATGAGATCTTTTGAAGTTTCCAATGTGTTAAGAAGTTCCTCTAAGTAATAAAGGACTGAATATCTGACACATGCTGTTTTACTCAATGGAAAACTCACAGGATGACTGAATTAAACACACAATACTATGAGAATTCCTCCTCTTTAATCCCCATGTGACATTCACCTGTTAACTGTACCATTGCCCACATCCCCAGGGGAACAATCCCAGCCTAAGCAGAAGCCTCACAGCTGAGTTTGGGCAGTGTGCTCCCCAGGCAACCTGCACCATCCCCTCCTTGCTACCATGCCCCATGGAGGAGTCTGGCTTCAGCTGTTAGCGAGGCGCTGAGAGACGTGCCTCTGCACATCCTCAACTCAGCACTGGGATGTCTCAGAGTTGGACAAATGGTCCCCAGGGGCCAGGGCTGTAATTTTGTGTGTTCTGGGCCTGCTTCTGCACACTGTGAAAGTAATTATTCTGTTCAGCTGCTTAACAAGAAGGTAGAGAAGCTTGTGGAGGTGCCAAAGCAAAGGTCCTGAGACTGAAGTCCTACACATACACACACACAAATATGTCTATTCCTATGACACAGATCTGTTGATCCACTTGTCTTTCCAAGAGATTAGAGAACTGGGAGAGTAGATTTTCTTCTCATGAATGTCTTGATTTTCCTTACTTGTCCCCAAGTGTCACAGGCCGCTTGGAGAATCGTCACCTCCCTCCTGCCTCAGACCCTTCTCCTGTGCATCTGTCTGGAGCACGAATGCCAAAACAAACATGCTGGATACAGAGGCGTTTCTCAGACTGTTACACAGCCTATTTTAACAGATGACTTATGTTTGTGGAGTAATGTATGTGGGAAACAGATACACTTCACACTTTTAGGAAGCCCACGAAATTGTGATATTTCTAGGAATACAAAAGACATAGGTTTAAGTACATTGAAGAATCCCTATTACCACACCGTTTAATTTTCTTGTGCCTGGAATTCAATTCAGTTTCTATACTAAGTACCCTTTAAACAGCTAACTGAAAAAAGTCTTAAATTATGTTCATGAATATGGATAGTCCCTAGTTTCTGTTGTACAGGATTTTGTTTACATAGGCAATGGAAAGTTTGTTGTGGTTCATATACACAGAAAACATTTCAGCTGTAAACACCAGTTGGTGAAGTTGTGCATCACTCATTCGGTATAGTCTTTGGGTGCAACGGTTATGTTTAAGCGCCCGCAATCTCTCTCAGGCAAATCTACCAGCTAGATTTCCATTATTTTTTATTTAACAGAAGGTAAGCGATCAGCTGTAGAAGGGACATTTGCAAGTGTGAAAGCAAATGAAACTGTGGGGGAGGAAAAAGGAGGGAGGATGACAAGTGCTTTACTGAAGATCTCAGCAAAGCATTGTTACTAGATAGGATTTCTCACAACAAAATGATCAAACAGAAGGGACACATCAGGGAGGACACGGACAGAGCTGTGATCTACAGGAGTGGATCTCAAAGGTGCTGTGGATTTCGACTATTCAGAAATACCACACAATGGGCTGTTCTAAAGATCATAGTCTGTTTTTCAACAGACACCCACACATCAAAATACTGCCTACATTTGGTGAAATCTAATAATTTAGTTCTTGTCATTTGTAACTATTGGAGTTCAGGAGCTGAAATAATATTTGGTTAAATAAGTGGTGTTTTTTTCTATAAAAGTCCTCCTCCGCTCTTGCCACTTTGAGAGCAAAATTCAAGGTCTGCAAGTACAGACAGATCACACTAAACTCTGCTGCACCTTATATCCATAGGTAGAGATCAACTATGCTGAAAAACTACCAAAATAGAAAGAGCAAGTCTCTGGAGAAGCCCAAAACAGAAAAAGCAGACAGCGTTGCTCTCTCCTGTAAATGAGGGATGCGACATAAGAAAGAAGTTTGAATGTCACATGGGTTAAGACTCATAGAAGGTGAGAAAAAGTATTCTCCAAAGGACATATTTTTGGAGCTGCTGCGGGAAATCTCTCTGCAGGCAGATCTTGCTGTGGGGGAAGCTCACACCCTGCCGTGAGGGAGGACTGGCCCATTTGGAGCTCAGGATAAACACTTGGCAGGAAAACAAGCTCCATCAAGGATCTGTATCAGGACTGGGCATGTCAGTCCTGCAAAGATTAACACATATGCCAAGCTTTCTGCACATGAATGTTCCCACTCTAATTCATGGGTGTAAACATATGCGTGTGTGTAGAATCAGGACCTCAGCGCCTTTCTTCCCTAGATCACATGGAAGTTTTTGACTGTACATGTGCAGGAAGGGTTTTGAGTGGAGTTAACTGAACAGCCTCTGCTCCAGGCCAGAGTGTTCTGAGACCAGCACACAGACAGAAATACAACTGGCCCATATTGCATATTGCCACGAGATTCCCTCAACAAAAGTACTCCTGATAACCAGGAGTTATTTGTTTTATTTTTTTAATCTAGTAGTTTTGATTGCTGCTAAACCTGTTTCTCATCTGCTTACATGCACCTTTTTATAATGGTGAATTAGCGTTCATCTAGATTCAACTACAGCTTAGTTTGTGGCATATGGGAGTCATGTAAAACTAATCTGAATAAGTTTTTATTTTATTACAGTTTTGTCCAAATTACTTAAGACTGTTCACACTTTCAAGGGAGATTTTGCCTACATATTCCTTATTAAGCCCAGTTCACTCAAGGTTTGATCAGATTGGTGTCATTATCAACGTTCTTGCCAAGGGGATTCAGAACATTTAAAATCAGTGGATCATTACATGCATTATATGTTTTTTATTAGTATTCTTCCGATTACGACATTAACTTGTCTAATCCCATTTTGTTATACCCTGTCTGATCTGCTGCTGCAACTTAAATTTTGAAGCAAAATGATTAAATGAGATGTGGTCAGAGCAACCAGCTCTTCAAGCAATAATGGGCTTTATATTCAGATCCAATATTTGTTTGTAGTTCACCAACAAATTTATAGAAAGATAATTTGTACGCTATCTGACCAGTGTGGTATTTGCAATCATGAACAGAAAAGCTGTTCAATGTACAAAAAAATCTTTCTGGGTCTCAGCTGACCGCCTTAACCAAGAGCGTTTATCCTGTGATGAGAAACTGAGGTGTCTTCACCAACTACTGCTGCCTTTTTTGTAATCAAAGGTGGGGGGCAGGGAGAGAACTTTGTGGCTTGGATTCTACTGATGATTTGATCGAACCATAAGTAAATCAAAGGGGAAGATGAAAAGAATTCCTGGGAAAGTATTTATAAACCCGCAGGACTGAACAACAAGCATCCGAGATTGCTAACAGAGCTAATAGAAAGAAGCGTGATACCTTGAGCAGTGATTTTGGAAAGTTCATGAAGAACAGATGAGGTGCCAGAGGATTTCAGAGTCACAAAATACTGCACTCAACTGAGTTATAAAAAGGGGCATCCAGGAATTTACTAACCAATTCATTTAACTTCAATAGCGAATAAACTATATAAGGAGTCATAAAGGAGCCATTATGAGAACTTAGAGCAACCCAGAATCATAAATAATTGGGTGAGAAAGGGCTTTAAGAGGTCATCTAGTAATCTCGTCAGAAACCTTGTAAGACTAAACATTCAGCAAAATATGGTACTTGGATGTACACATTTCAGCTGGCCCTTTCCACACATCTGAGGAGAATATTCAGCCGTTGCTTGGGGAGGGGGAGCATTCCTTGAACAGAGCCCGTTTCAAACGAGGGACTTTCTTGCCTTTTCTGCACAGTTTTGTCTCAGTATTGATTGAAAATCCCCAGAGGTGACAGGAGAAATTACAGCAGCTGGCACAGGAAAGGAAAGCTGTTAAACTTGATGATCCTCCTTTTCAAATTACTATACCCGGGACACACACCCAAGCAACAGATCATCTGGGGGCCAAACTCTGATAACACAAGCAGCTAATGCCGGGGTGGAGAGGCTGGGAGGGAGAGTGTTCTAAAGAAAGGAGATTGTAAGAGCGAGCCTCTCCTGCCAAACACTGTAGGGCAACAGAGAGGTCAGCCTGTCTTGCTAGAGAAGCAGGAGAGGCCGTGGCCAGTGCCAGGGGGAAGAGGAGACAGGGTGCCTCAAAAACCCCGACCCGAGCCCCCAGTGGGTGCAAGGAGCTGGTCGTACAGGGGCACATTCAGGGGTCATTGTTCCCTTGCCTTGAGCTGGGCATTTCCTAAGCTACCTGGAGCATCGGCTGTATGTCCTCACGGACAGCTCCCACGGCGAGAAGGGTACCCACTGTCCAGGGACGAGCATCATGCTGGGACACCCACCAGTGACCATGCAAGGTCTAACACCACCTTGGGGTGGCCAGCAAGGGGAGCCCTGCCACGGATGGGGATGAGGGCAAAAGTTACTTTTCTTTAGGGCTTGGAAGGCTCTTTATCCATTAATTGGAAACTTTTAAAACCTTTATTTCAATTCATGCTTCTGTGAATTTTTATATAGTTTAAATCCTTCACTGCAATGTTAAATGGTAACTTTTAGGTCCTGAGTACTGTACTGAGTTTAGCAGAGTAGTTCAGGAAACCCAGGGAAATACTGAGTGACACGGGTCAGATTAGGAAATCAAGATGGGGCCTCTGATGCTCACCTAAAATGCTGAATTGCAACCTGACCTTGACACAAAACCACTAATCCTGAAGGACCTAACTACTGCCAGTGCAGTACAAGAGCTTTACCTTCGAGGTGAAATCCTGTGTCCTTCCTTCTGCTCACACACAGCTGCTCACCAAAGCCAGTCAGCCTGCCTGAATTCTGAATAAAGTAGCGATCTGCAACTGCAAAACTTATCTAGGACTTTGCCCAGCCAGACACATGTGTATTTTCCCCTTAAATGCAAAATGACATGAAGCCATTTTGAAAGGAATGACAAAAAAAAGAAGTTTACTTGTCATTAGATATAGATAGTAATAACCAAAAGCAATAATCAAACCATGTGAGGAAATTGAATACAAACCGCTATGCTGAATGAGAGGGGAGCACCAATTATGTGCAACACAGCTCTTATTATACGGCATTCTGATTACCTTAAATTATATTTTTAACAGACATGCATTTTTATTTTTGCTTCTAAAACAGGTGAAGTTCTTTTCAAGTATTGACGTCAGCTAGCCTCATCAATTGTTCCTGTAATAGCTCAACTACCACTACAGCCACAAATGCTATGAAAGAGCTAAGTACTCCCTGTACAAAGGGGATTCGGTTTGGCCATTGCCGCAGCGCGTATGCATGGCCTAGTCTTTTACAGCGTAGTAATTGATATCGATTTTGTGTGGCAGAGGTCCCTCCCTCCATACACTGGTCTTTATTTAGAAAAAAAGTAAGTTAAAGACATCATGATCCATCTTGAAAATAAATCCAATTTTTTTCCTCTTTAAAAAAAAAATGTACTGAATCAGATGTGCTGGACAGAGTCCATGGCAGACCTCCAGGTCCGCAGGAGAGAAAGTCCCCACATGGGCCTGCCGGCGTCACTTGCCCATGCTTTTGGGGTCCCCATTGGGCCAGCACGGCAGTACATGAACTTCTCCTTGGCGTAAGGGTCCCCACCACCCAGGGGCCATGCAACAAGAGTATCATGACCCACTACAACCTGGATCGGAGGCCACCAGCTCCTTCAGCAACGTGGCTGCCAGCTCGATGTCCACACTCACATCCAACCCCCGCTGTGTCCCGTCCTGTCCCCCCCCATTATTTCCTGTTTGGTCTTTCCTTTATGTTTTGACCCTTAATTATTACTAAGGCCGCATCCTTCTCTCTCACAGGAGTCCTGGATTGCACTATTTATTTATTGTCGCTCTTATTTTGGTTTTAAAAGACATCCACAACCTCGGGATGTGTGTGGGGGAGAGTGGCTGCTACTGTGAACGCCTGGTGACGGTTCAATGGAAAACTTCAAGCTGTGCCAGGCTAAACAAGGAAGGCCACGAGAGCTGCAGAGGCCAGCTGAGTCCAAGGGAGCACTTGAACTCCCTGGGGAAGGCAAGGGAAATCTACTGAAAACATTGAAATGACACTTTTGCTTCCTTCCTGTTTATCAGATGAACCCAACTGGGGTTTTACTTCCAGATGTGAAGAAGGTTTCACATGGCACCACGGACGAAAGGCGGGAGGTTACTGGCAAGCTGGCCACCCTCAGTCACAAACGCCAGCAGTGTGGGGCACCAAGGCCTCGCAGCATCGCACAGCCCAGCAGCTTCCCAAAGCCGTGCAGAACCACTTCTAACCGACCACGCATGGCTGCTGCTGAAAACTGAACCCTTGGATTCATTCACTCCTCCTCTGCACCTCAAGAAGGATTTCATGTTCACTGAAACAACTTCACTGGCCGTAGATTTCAAGTGCCCTTGAATGCAGTTTTTAGGTACAGCGTTCTTTTATGACAAGTACCTTTCACAAGCATACCTGTTTCAGTTAACTGACAGACAAACACTAATGTCAGACTCAGATGGCAGCTGACTTCTACTCAAGCCTTACGGATAAAAATGAGTGTTTTTGAAGGTCTATGGAAATGTGCTCTCCCATAAGATGTCCAGCATCTCTTGCTGCAGCCTGGGCTAAAAATATTTCAAGTATAGTCCAGGCTTTTGTCATTCCCACTGCCCACGGGAGCAGGATGTGCAGAGGCAGAGGATATAAAAAGTTCATTCAGGAGTCTGTCTTTTTTACATTCTTAAAGTGACCCCAAACACTGTAAGCTTCCCATTCAGTTTTGACTGGAAAGTTTGACTTTTTCCCGACCCTCCCCTGGCTGGTGGGAAGCGGGAGTCAGAGCCCCAGCCATCACTTTGATGCTGCTTTCCTGCGAGACTGACAGCTCTCCTGGTTCCCGTGCCCACAAATCATCCGTGCCTCCCCATTCCTGCCCAGGGGAGTTGAGCATCCCTACAGCGTCTGTGTACCAAGCTCAGCAGCAGGACCACTGCTGGCTGAGACCCACAGCAGCCCTTGCCCACCTCTTGTTGGTGCTCTGTCTTTGGCCAGAGCAAGGTCAGTGCAAAATGGACTCCCAGCTACATCTGGTGGCACCAACACAAATTGTGTCCCGTGACACAAAGAGTAGGGCAAACTGGACCTATTGCACCCTCCCAGGATCTCTTGGAATTAGGTCAGGATATTAACTGAGCCTAGCTCCTCCGAAAAGGCTATGAAACAAGATTTTACACTACTTCTTTCTGCTCATTTTTCTCAATCTGAGATTAAAAGCATTTCTTTCTGAAACCTGATAACCCTAAAGTCCTGACCCAAGTGGTGGTGTGATTTGGAATGAGGTGGTGACCATGTATATAAGATGGAGAAGATACAGAGGTTTCATTTCCTACAAATTAATTCTCCACAAGCTGTGTAAACTTTCCTTAGTATAAACAAAGTCGTTACAGACAATGATGTTAGGGTTTTTTCCCCCCTTTCAATTATTTAGAGAAAAAATAGAAATGCGATTTTGCTGTCTAGGCACTTCAGCTGATTGAGAGCTGCTCTTGTTGCCTTCCACAGTGCACTTCCTCACGCTTCTGACTATAAAACAAATGTAAATAAACTTGCAAAGAAACAACCTTGTGCAGCCGGATATTGCCAAGCAGTTTCAGGTTTCTACACTAGATTGACACCAATTTGTAGTTGCCCCACAATATAAATGCCACAATCTCTTACTACAGATGGGCAACATGCTGTGAAGCCAACGCAACTGACCACCACAATACCATGGTATCATCTTTGCTCCCATCACTTTCCCATGCCCTTACTTCAGGGAGGCTCAAAAATTCAGCTCTAAAAATGCATCAAACAGTAATTCTGCCAAAGAGGGAGTAATCCACATAACCAGTTTGGTGGCTCGGCTCCGGTTTATGTGTTTGCTCTCCATTGCCTGCATGGGTACAGCATGCCCCAACCTGCTGTGGAGGCAGGGAGTGGAGCTGCTGATTTGCTTTGCCCTCACTGTTGCACTTTGGGTCTGATGTAGCCTCTGGGGAGGAGAGGGGAGCCGTCCCTCCTGGGACAGCTCAGGGGCACCCTCAGTTTGGAGAGGGAGCTTCACAGAGGGCAGACATGACTGCAACACCCGGGGGCTTGGTATTCCTCCTGGGAAGAGTGGGGTGCACCCTGGAGCCAGCCTCAGTGGTGATAGAGAGATGGTGGCTTGACTGGGGACATGGAGGAATGTGCTGGAGGCTGTGACACTGGAGCACTGTGGACGGACCTGTCCCCCAACAATACAAAAAGAGCCTGAGACGTTTGTTGCTTCAAAAAGTTACGCCATTGGACCCTGTTTCTCAGAAATTGTGGCACTGGGGAGTCCCTGGGAGTCTCCTCACATGCGTTCTTTGAGGAAGAATGTTGGGGGTCTACCAAGGGGCCTGACTCGCAGGCCCATTAGACGTAGCTTTGCCAAACAGACAAACAAGCCATTACAAACAGGAAAGTACCCTCAGAAAGCAGCAGTATCATCCTTTAAAAATATTCCAGAGCACTTAATTCCCACTCATATTCAAATGTCCGTAGGACCAATTAGAAATGCTATTTACTGTTATTTGTTTTCCTTCACTGTATTGTTTCATATCAGTACATTGCATATCATTTAAGAGGAAGCGTGCTTTCATACATCAGAAAGACATTTTTGTCTCGTTAATGCCCTATACCTAAAAATAAACCCAGAAGATTTAAAATGAATGCTCATAATATTTTCCTACCCTTCATAAAAGATCTCCATGTCTAAAGACGCATTTTCCTAGATAAGCAGTGGACACCTCAGAATGATGCTATTTAGAGCAAACAAAGCAGGAAAAATAAAAGTCGCTGGTGCTTATGGCTCCCCATGTGGGTCTAACCTCTACCTTCAGATGTTTTTGCACAATGCTGTGGGGGAGCATTCGTGCTGTGCTGCCCAGGGCTGAGCTCTTGGGCTCAGGCACTGGGAGCAGCGGTGCTGTCCTGCTGCTGAGAGCCCCTGCTTTTGCCTGCAGTACCAGCAAGCGAAGGTCACTGGGAGATGGGTCATGCCTTACTCTGGCCTCTTCTGGAGTGCTTAGGGATTAATTCTGGAGCGTAAAATTTCAGACTAGCAACTTTAGAGAAGATAGCTTGCACCAAGAATAAAATAACCAGAAAATATTTTGTCAGTACAACCATCTGTACTTCTCTGAAACAACCTCATTGGAAAACACTACTGTTACCCAGTTTTCCCTCTGTTGATGTATATCTGTCACACGTGACAGCCTCTTGCAAAGGCAGGGCTACCTCCTGTGTCACTGCTGTCTGCAGCTACTGCTTCTCAGGACAGATACAAATAATCTGCAGCTGAGATAACAGTCCATGACTCAGCTTTTATTTTTTGCCTTATGTCTTATGTCCAATGACTGTAATACCTGTTCCTGACAGTACCAGTGGTCTGAATTTCCAGCTTTCATTGGAGGAAGAAATAAATAAATAAATATACCAGTATTGAGAATAGATGCCTTAATACTGCTACTCCTTAAGTTAATAAAGTCAAATATGTATTGGAATCTGATTTCTCATTTTTCTTTATTAGGTACTTCACCATTTGGGCTCCATTTTCCAGCCTGATTTGTTACTACAACATAAAGCAATTATGTGCTCAAACACAATTGTACTGTAAAACTCCAGCCTGTGAAACCATGGCCCAGAGACAGACAAGGCTCTGCTAGTGATACCACAGCTAGCAAAACCAGAACAATTATGTGTGATACTTCAAGAAGGCAGTGTCCGAGGGCCTGTGCTATGCCTCTGCTCTGTTGCTCCCCAAATCTCCCCGGAGTGGCACAGTACCCAAGCTGGGGAGAGGCCACCAACAGGTCTGTCACGGAGGGCAGGGAGGCAGCCAGTGTCATGGGGTCAAACGCAATCCAGACCAAAGGAGTCACAGGCAAGAAAAGGAAGGGGATGGTAACCTATGACGGAGCCACATGAGAAAAAGGAAAGCAAACTTTTCTCACGAGCTGCAGAGTTTTTGCCTAATGAAGGGAGAAGCCAAGGAGCAGCACAGCTGCTTCCCCAAATCACTGCTCAGATGCCCCACATGGTCCCTACTTGCAGCCATTCCAGTGCTGGGGTGCAGCACCCAACTTGCTGGACCCTCAGAAGTCACCTGCAGTGGGCTCAGGCTGCTTTCAAGCAGGACAGAGGCTGACAGGCCTCTTCAGGACCCCACTGTCCTGCAGGGAGCCCTGCCCGCAGGGGGTTATGTGGGAGACAGCAGACTGCCAGCCACCAGCTCCTGGCCCCCAGCACCAGGGCCAGCCAGGAGGAAAGGCGGCCACTGGCCACTTGCCAGCACATCTTGCATTGCCTTAAATATTGTGTTCCAACTACACGTCCTGTTTAGCGTGAAACAAACCTACCGGAGGAAATGAACAGGATTTTGCTTTTAAAAGTATTGTGTCAGGTACATTAACAGTTCTACCATACATGTTACTCAGCTCTTCAGAGAGCGCTTGGGTTTCATTTCTGCTGTAATTGTATCAGCATCTTGCTTCAAGTCTCTCTTTGGCTTTCCTGCTACTTAATTTATTTTCCTTTGCAGTCATATATTGAGCCATCTACAGTGCTCTGCT
>NW_009631915.1:50927-63013 GCF_000690535.1 Cariama cristata
CACCAAAGTGTTTCAGTGAGTCACCTATGGCTCTTTGCAGTTTTTACTTGTGTAGCAAATACCACCTCTGTGTTTAGGACCTATTACTTCAATGATTGCTCTTTTTTAACTTAGCAGTTGCTGAGCACAGATAGTAAAAATGAAGACTTCTGTGGTGGAAAAGCAGTCATTTGTCAGGTTTTAACAAAATCTCTGACATGGAGATGGCTTGCAGAAAGCAAGGAATATTGTCTAGTTATTAATACAATAAAGGTGAATATAAAGCCAGTTGACATCCAGGAAGCAGCGAGTCATTAAGCGGGTGCTGCAGCAAGCAGGATCAGTTCAGCTCCCCCAGCATTAGCACTGGGGTGAATGTCGTTCACCCTATTTATCAGCAACATTCTTTATTCTGTGTTAGTTATCAGTGGAATATGTGAATTTGACAGCGATCTGTGAATGACAAGGAGCTAAGAAGTATATCAAATGCAGGAGCCACACATCATAACTGCAGATGATTTAAACTTAGAGATTTGTCAGAACAACAAGATGTGAGCTTTAATGGCGGGGAGGGGGGGAGCAGACGTTGGACTACACACCTGGGGCAGACATTCACAGAAAGCGGATAAGCCAGGCTCACATCTATGAAGCAGGACTAAAAGGAAGAGCTTGGCCACCTGCAAGTGCTGTCACAGCCATCACGCTCTCAGGGATACACCAACTTCAAGAGGCTGATCATTGACTGGATCTGGGAGGTACGCAAAAATCAAGGAAAGCTGAATCTTGCAGCTTCAGGGAAGAGGTTGCACAGCCCCCAGCCACATAGCCTAGCTGGTACTGCTGGTGCCCCCAGGGAGGAAGGAGGGATGTATTTTGGGCTGGTCTGTATCTTCCCTTATCCATAGCCACTGCCACATGCACCCTGATCGCATCTCACCAGGCAACTCCTACTCTGGCTGTCTACAGAGCTAGTGCTGGCAAAGCGGGCAGCTGAGCTACAGCTCTTTGATTTGGACATATCTCTGTATTTGCTTGTGCTTAAAACCAGGGAGAAACAGACTCTTAAGAGTAATTATTGATCCCACAGGCTCATTACAGCTGCCTTTACTCCCCCTGCAGTGATTATGAGCAGATAGAGTGTTTTAAACAGCAGGGTTGTGTCTACATGTCTGCAAAGTGACATTTAAATGAGTTAACTAGTACCTGCAAGGAGATGCACTTTTCAGCGATGGCCTTTTTTTTTCCCCCTACTTTGGCACAGAGTAAGGCAACAGGCAGAGCACTTCCCTCCACCATGGGCAGGCTAGGAAAAATCCCGTGTCTCCCCAGTGGTCCCCTTGCACCTTGCCTGTCTCCTTACCTCCTCCTGCCTCAGCACACTATCTGCATGGAAGTCTGCATGCAGTGGGAAGGGCTGCAAGGAGAAAGGAAAGCATTTGGTTTGCTTCAAGACTTGAAACTTTTTTTTTTTGTGGTCTGGGATAATGCTGGGATCCCTGAAGTATGAACTCCTGCCACCGAACTCCAAAATTCAGAACTGTAAGATAGCTCAAGTTTGGGGGTCAAAACTGGCTACCCCCCAAAAAAAAAAAAATCAATAATCATCCTTTAAAATACACACCTAAAAAGATCTCGGCTAAAGTTGCAGAGAGCTGTCACAAGTAGATCACAAACACCCTCTGTTTAAATGCTTTGACAGTGCTGGGTGTCACAAATGAAAGACAAAATGCTTCCAGGAGCCAGAGCTGTGGCCCAGAAACAGCCATCTTACAGAAAGTGGGGAGAGATTAAAAGTTACCCACTCCAGCAGATGTTAGAGTAACTAATTTAGTCTGAAATGGGAAAGCCCTGTCATCGGAGAACTCCTGTCCCGTAAGGAGGGGATGGACATCGGCCTGACGAGGTGTCCAAGAAAATGCTTTTCATCAGGAGAGGATGCATAAGAATTAAAGAACCAGTGAGAATATCGCTCAGGAACGAAGGTCACCTCTAACTGGACTTGCAACTGTTTACAGGTGAAAATCACTTAGTTGGAAAAAGATAAATGTAGTCTCAGCTGAAACAATGGCAAGGGGTCCAACTCCAAGGTTTTACAAAGGATATGAACCCAAGTAACAAGCAGAATGGCGGGGGGGCATATCTACAGTTCTGATCCCTGGGGCCTGAGGAAGGAAGGTGAACAGTGCTGGCAGGCCACAACAGCCAGGCGTGGAGCCAGGGACGCACTGCCGCCTCCACGCAGCCCTGCCCACAGCACAGGCAGGCATTGCCCACCGCTGCCAGTCGGCTGGTGCAGAGAAAGCTATTGCTCCAACTCAGCCGAGTCCGCAAGATGGGATTCACACCCTGCACTAACCTGTGCTGATGGCAGGGACTGCGGGGAAGGCAGGTGGGAAGACTCCCGGGGGTCTGTC
Source organism: Cariama cristata (assembly GCF_000690535.1). NCBI lineage: Eukaryota > Metazoa > Chordata > Aves > Cariamiformes > Cariamidae > Cariama > Cariama cristata. Next base: position 53,321 of record NW_009631915.1, read on the forward strand.
CCAAAAGGCGGGTGGGAAAACATCTGGGAATAGACCCTCTGTGGGTTCTGAGGGTGAATTCACAGTAACAAAAGATGTCAAGAAGATCTTGTGGAAAACATAAGGAGCCCTTCCCCCCTGAATTCTGGCAGCTTCCAGATGGGAAACTGAAATGAAACTTTTTTGAAATGTTCAGAAACCTTTTGAACCTCATTAGTTTTCATTTCATATGGCTCTGCACAGAAAAAGTATATAAACCTGCAGCTCTTTTAGATGAAATGATGTAACGTTCAGATTATATTGATCAGAGTGGGGAGGGGAGCATTCATCTCAGTAATATTTTAACAAAAGAAGTCATTTTATGCAGTCTTTACAATGCTTTCTTATTTCAGGGGTCATGGGAGCTGCATAACACCAGGTCTTCACAGCCTCAGAAACCAAATTACTTAATTTTGAGGAAACAATACCTGCATGCAATTAAGCTCTTAACTTTACTCATGTGAGTAGTTTGAATTAGTGCATGGAGAATACTCACAGGCTTTCAATTGCACATGTCACATGTGTAAGTTTTGGCAGGGCTTGGTTCTTAACCATGTTAATCTTGAAGCCTTGCTTTCTTTGTTTTCAGCAGCAAACCTAGCAAAACTATAAATACACTATCCACTTTGAAAATCCTGTAAAATCAATTTTGGAGACTTCAAGGAAATCAAAGGAAATGTGATAAAATTAAAATGCTCCCACTTAAATAAAATTTTATTTCCCTTCCAGTAACATACAATATTTAATTAAATAGTTTTAATACATTCAGTAAAATATGAACATATTATTAACCTCTTCAAAACGACACAATTTACTGTAAAGTCGTTGCCATTCTGTTCACTCATGTCTGGCCTCTTTGTTTCAAGTCTGTTTTCCCAGCTTACAGTATCAGGTCAGACTCTAACATAAATGAGTAATGTGTCTGGAATTTTTCCTTGCAACACCAAACCTCAGACCAAGCACAGGCAGAAGGGCCATGCTGTGAATAGGATGGGAAGCAGCTTCAGCTGTACCTCTTCTCTCCATTCTCTGTCCTGTCCCACTTTCCCTTGCAAGAGACTCCTACATGGGCTGCTGTCTGTCCCTGACTTCATTTCCTCCTCTCACAGCTCCTCTAACATCATCTGGACTTCTGGAAGTCCAAAACCACCCTTTCTCAGGGTCTAGTAGACAAAAACATTGCTGCACTTCCCACGTCCTCTTTCAAAATCTGCAACAGTGACCTGGGAAGTCCTAAGGCTAACTTGTTTCTGCAAGGTGGGACAGCCAGAGGGGATCTACTCAGATAAAAGTATTCGTGGTCACTTCTGAGGCGCTGCCCAAGGTTTAACTCGGTGAAGCGAGGGTGTGCCCTGCCTCCTGCTATCTGACCAAGCTGGAAACGAGCACCCTGCAATCAGCAGAGCTTTATTGACAGTGCTGAAGGTGTCACAATGCAGGAGAAAAATGTCAGTCTCCTTCCTCAGCACTTCAAATTTCTATAGCCTTCAGGTTTGGGGGAAGTGGGCTGTCCTTCTGAAACTTTGTCAGTAAATCTAGTGTTTTATACGGATATTAACAAATAAAAACCAAGTTGTGTGAAAAATGTCAGTTCTATTTCTGCCAACTAAAATATAACAGGAAATTGTATGCTTAACATATGTGGAGAACTGGAAGACTGAACCACAGATATGTAACCACTATTATTAAGAATGGTAAATACGGCTGCAGAGGCGAAACGGATTATGCTGCTGGATATTTCCTTTAATATGAATCCCAGCTACGGTGTTGCTTTACATATGAAGGCAAACAGAAGATCCTTATGACAACTTCAGGAAACAGAATTGCATTCTCACAAATCAGTCATATTTATCTAGCTCCTTAATACACTGGTGGGAAAACAAATGTATTATGGTACTCAAACTAAAGAAATGGTTTCTGAATACATTAGTGTCAGAAATGCACCAATAGCTTTGATAGGAAGGACCTGAATATGAATGTCTTACAAACAAAAATAGAAAAGAAAAAAATAATCTCAATCTGAGCTGCTAAAGCCACAACCTATTTTAAATGATGCCTGGAATCCGGATGAACTGAAGTATGTCATACCCCAGATGTGAATCATAAGCGCATGTCTCCTTTAGGATGCCCTGGAAAGCCCCGCGCAGAAATTGCGGCTCCACCGAGGTGTGAGCCAGCGAAGTGCTCTGCAAAGGGTGCCCGGCTGCTGCTGCGCCGGCAAGGTGGGATGCTGGTGACCCCAAGCACCTCTGCCCAGTCCCCTCCTCTGTCAGACTAACCGCACAAGCAGGCAGTCTTAAAAACACTGTCACCAATATTTTTATTTATCAGAAGAGAAGGGTGTTAGAAGTTTTCTGTTTGTTCCTAGAAAGCACTCGTTTTCCTAAAGAAACAGCCAGGCTTCTTTCCATGACTTTGAGGCTCAGGCTAAATATTTTTCACACTGACTTTTTCCCAGCAAATGGTGTAGTTACTCCAGCAGCTAAACCTTCCCTTTCCAGTCGACAGTCCTGCCAACGCCAACAGAGGGGTTCCATGTGGAAGAAATCACACACCTAAGAGGCAAGCCGCTCAACCCTTCCACTGTCTTTTAAATGAGGTGGAACAAATTAGAAGCAAACACTATTTGTACCTAACAGTTCAATCAACCCAGTGCCCCAAATGAAGGGAGTCCCACTCTTAGATCCTCTGCTAAAAAGACATAGTATGACATGGACCAACGGAGGTGAATTTCTTCAAGAGCTTCAATTTTCTAAGCAAAGAAACACTTTAACTCTCAGCAAAAACAGGGTTTCAGGCAGCATCCTTAAGAGGAGGGAGAAGCAGAAATGGAGACGGTATACACCAATAATCATCTATAAGACTTTTCCCTCCAAATTCCTATTACTATTCCATCACACAGGGATGGAGTGATGCTGAATGCTTATGGTACACAGGAGGTAACCACGAGTGGGAACCGGCTGCTCCTCACAGCCAGCCTCCAAGTCTTTGCTATTTTGGCATTAAGCTCATACTCAGAGATGATCGCACAAAAGAACCTACCTGTGAGAAAACAGAGTGCCCAGCAACCCGCTGGCCACTGCTGATGCCAGCACCCCAGCTAGCCCCCAGCCCATGGTGCTGCTAAGCCCGCAGGTACCAATGTGCGGCTGGGACAGGGACCCTCTCCCAAAAATACATCTGGGGAAGGTTCCCAACATACTCAAGATTGAGGGCTACTGATCTAATTTCTTTTCAGACTGGTAATTTGTGACTCACAGGCAAGCATCTATTTTTAGGGATGGCTTCAACCAGCTGCAGATGGAAGTGCAACAGACTGTGGCCTCCAGCAATCGCAGCCACTTTTACAGCCCAACTCCCGACACGGATTCCCTCAAAGCTTTGGCTGGTGCAATTCAGGCACAGACTATTACTGCGTAGTATTGCAATTACATATTTCAACCTGTGGGTCCCCCATCACACAGGTTATTTTGAACTATGCGAGAAGTGCCTTGGCTTTGCACTGTTTTTCCTCTCCCTGCCCCCTCAAAAACAAGGTGGGAGCCTTTTCCAAACCACCTCGTCACCATGCACAGTGTCTTCCAGCACGGACTGTCTGATATGCTCTGAGTCAGCTACATCCGACGAGCCACAGCTGGCCTGGAGCTAGGCCAAAGACTTTTCCCTTCAGTTTTGTTGCACAACTTGGTCTAAATAACCGGTCTCATCTAATTTTTTTCCTTCATGGGTTTAAGGAAACACCTAAGGTCGGTGTCCAAAACCAATTCAGACAGCAATACAAATAAACATCGATTGGAAAAAAGAGACACAGTCAAAAAAAACCCAAACTTTTATGACTAGACTATCGCTTTCATTAGCATCATGCTCTGGAATTTAAGTTTCATCTGTTTCTATGAAAAATATGAAGCAATGTATAACCAAGGAACAAATTCTTACTCGACTGTGTAACCTTCTTGCAAATTTGTCAAGACAGTCTTTTGTCAAAACTGGTTTAAAAAAATTCAAAATTTTTGGAATGAAACTGAGTCACTAAAACTTTAAGGCAAATGTTGCTAAAACGTTTGGAAGTCAGTTGTAACAGACTGCATTAAGCAGCAGACGAATATATACTTTGTTATCCTTATTTTTACTTTATCCTGACAGAGAACACTTCTTTGGAAAAGCCAGCATATTTCAATCATTTCTATTTTACAACTTTAAAAAGCTGCAGTGTGGTCTAAAAATGAAATTTGATTATCCAACGACACAAAATAAAAAATTCAGCTCTCCCCAAGAGATAACAACTTTACGATGCTAAATTAATTCTTTTTGACTCAAAATTTTGAGGCAAAATTTTTTTTAATGCATGCATGCGTATGTTTATTTTCTAGTATTCTGTTCATATTCTAGCAATGTCTTGTGTTTTGGGGGACAATACATCAATAATTTTTAGATGCAAATTATATTAGAAAGGGGGATCTATGGTGTGATTCTGGTGATGGAACAAGCAATTCACATTGTTTTATACTGCTTATGTGCTTGCAAACATCCCTGAAGTTACACCAAAATACAGGGTGGAAAACAAACAAAAGGCTGTGCCATACACATCTGCTATGGGATAAGTGCACCTGTCCTGGGCAGCAGAAACTTGTGTCCACATAACAAAGAAACATCAGCTTGCTGCCACAGCACCTGGCAGCCCAAACACAAGCAAAGGCCAGAGGAGTATGCAAGACCATGCTGCATAGCATCAGTGTTTCTCAAGATTTTGTGGAGTGTTTTCCTCCGGTCTTGGGCTCCTCGGTCTTGCCCAGTGTGCTGGTCCATGCCTTGGCAGGGGGAGCAGGTCACAGACCAGCAGGTGGGGACCCAGAGCTGCTGCCTGCCGGGGGCTCCGTGCACACTGCTCCCTGTGCAGCATCCTGGGCCACAGGGCAGCTCCTCTCTGCTCCGCTGCAGGACCTAAACAATTGCCAGCTAAATTGCCTTTTTGCTGTATTTTATACCCCTTTTCAAGGTGCCCTTTGGAAACTGCTAATCAATGGACAGATTTTGGCCCTAAAACTGGTGTCACTGGTGTGAGGAGGATGGCACTACCAAGGAGAGATGCTCTATTGGCACAGAGCTGGACTAGTACCCTCTGGACTAGTACCCTCTCCTACCAGGAGTTTCAAAATCCAGCAGATTCCACACCAGGGTGGAGAGCTAGTTTTCAGTCTGACTGGTCTTCTTACTCATTTGTTTAAGGGCTACCCTGGCAGTGAGCAGGGAAGAATTCCTCCCCCATGCAGGAGGGTGCTGCCAAGTTCCTCTGACTTGCAACAAGACTCACAAACATTTCCTGGTTCCCTCCATCCCCAAACGCCAGCAAGAAGCCTATTCAATACCTCACAGCAAACAGTAAAATCTTTCATACTTCAAAGGCATAATTTAAATATGGGAAACAAATTTACCTTTTCATTGAAAACTACTTTGAGTATAGCCAACTGAACGTATTTCCACAAAAACTAGCAATAAATGGAGAGGAGGAACTCACAAAGAAAGAGAAATGCTAATTTGCCTGTGCCCAAATCAAAGCAGTTGCTAGCTGCCAGCATTGGGGCAGCAGCATGTGCGGAAGCACATTGTTCAAATGGAGCTCCTATCACAAAAATAAAAGCTTGCACATGGTGAAAATGAGGTACAAAATCTTACATTCTCTTCCTCATTAGCACAGTGGGACAATAATATCAGAGGTGTTAACTGGCAGGTGTGTTTGTAGATAATCACTCATGCCTGTTGTACAGTGCAGCAGAGAGAACAGAAATCAGGTTTAAAAGCTATCATGCACCAGGTTGCTTTTCACTGAGGTTGGGTCCTATGGCCATAATGTATTAATGTGGATAATATATGTTGTTCAATAGCTCTGTAAAGCCTTTTCTCATGGATTTGAACTCTCGCAGAGGCACAATATGATTTCTAGAGGTCAAGTTCAGCCGTTAGAATAAGGGCCAGGGCTGGCAAAATTGTCACAACCTGAAGCATCAGGTTCACTGTATGCAGCAGCAGTCAGTTCAGGCAGACAGCAGGTATGCCCCGAGGGCCTCCTAACAACGCTAACAGCCCCAGGCTGCGCCAAAAGCATGGGTGTGCACTGCCAGATCCTTCTGTCCCAGCAATAAGGTGAGAAACAGTTTTGAAGAGGTTGCTGGAGACATTTCCAGGCTTTTAAAACCTTAGCATCCAAAGGCTCCAACAGATCTAGGAGGATCCACTGCAGTCAATGAAGATGACCATGGTGATCTCACTGCTCTCGGTAACCTGTCTCAAGGGCTGAGCCATTTGTTTTCCCTCTGGATGAATCAATTTTCAGATAGCCCAAACACAAATCTGTCTTATTTACACATACAAGTCTAGAATTTACTAATTTCTAAAAATAACAAGAAATTAACAAGCCCAGTGACCAGCCCCAGAAATAATCAACTACACCAATCACTGCTTTTCCTCTGTCACCAATTTGTGGCTAAAATGTAACTAGTACAAGTAGTGAACACCAACCTAGTAGATGCTGCCATGGTCAGGCTCATTTCAAACGATTTTCCTTACAATATATCCCTTTTCATTCTTTGTTGCTTTCTTAGAATTTTTTTTTTCTTTAAACAGGAAATAATCTACAATATTCTTTGAATGAATCAAAGGATATTTGCTCCTATAACCTATGTGTGCTTACCATGGAGTGGATAGAGTGCTTCATCTAAGAGCCCTTTCGCTTTTTTGGGGGGTTTTGGTTTTTTTGGTGTGTGTTTGGGTTTGTTTTTTTTTTTTTTTTGCTGTTGCAGACCTATGCCATGAACTAGCTCTTCAGAGGGTGTAAAGGAAATTGCTGCCAAATTGGCAGGTCCCTACACCAGCATCAGAACAGAATGCGACTCCAGAGCTTTCAAGAAAATTGGGGGAGACAGGGACACTACCTTGGATTTCTAAATGCCAGAATTGGACTGATTCAATGCAGCAGGCTGCTGTCACCCACCATCAGCCAGCTCCTGCCCTAGCTGAGATCAGTCACTGCTCTCAATGGGAGCTGAACCGGACCCTTTGCTCTCCTTTGCTCTCTCCTTCACATTTTGGCTGAACAAGGAATGTTTTCAATCAGGGTGGGATGGGAAAAAATAAGAGCCTTTTAGGAACAGCATATCTTGAGTTTCCAGAAGCTGTCTAGGTCAGCCCAAAGTCTAGCCAGCCAGTGCACTCATCCCCAGTATTTACACTGACAGTGGAAACAAGCCTGGAACAGCTGCAAACAATTACGCCTCTGACCCTCTCACAGTGAAGGCCTGTAATGCAGGGCACTTCCATTCACACTGCACATTGCAGCAGCTAATGCTCACTTCCATATGAAAACATCCACGCTAAACTTATTTCATTATGACTAATTGGTAGCCAATTGAATTCTTAAAAGGTGTGCTTTGCAATGTCTGTCATCTGAAAGCCTCCCTTACCAGGAGGAAACATCTGTCTTCTCTGCAGTGGGTTGAACGTAAAGGTTTTCTGTTTCCACATTATATATATCCCAGAGAGCATCAGAACAGAGTAAAACAAGGGTTCAAAATCATAGTGTGCTCTGCTACTGCCCACAGCTGTGAGTACCATCACCAAGGACTCCCACCCATCTCCATGCTCTTCTCCCACCACTCTCATCCTCCCAAAAGCGGCTCCTAACCCCATGTCCACTCTCACCACAGCATCTGCCCAAGCCAAAACTCCAACCTCAAGTCATGCTCACACACTGAGACCTCTGCCTCCTTCCTTATGCCCACCCCTCCCACAAAACCTACCCCTGCGTTACCAACCCAGGGCTCTGAACTCGCTCTCAGCACAGCCCGGCTGGTCACTGCCCAGATTTGGTCCTGCCCCACGGGTCAAGAAGTTCACACCTTGCCACTACCCACAAGCAGAGCTGCAGGCAGCAGCGATAGCTTCTCACAACCATACTACTTTGAAGAAGCCTGCATGCTGCTACACATCGCGCGATTTAGACACCTCTGGAGTAAAATCCACTAAGAGCCAGGCCTGGCATCCACCCGTGATCTCTTTTTCCTTCCTCTACATCTCTAGCTGTGAAAAGCCAGGAAAGTACTGTCATGAATTCCCACAGCATGAGTGGATCCTGTGCTGACATGGAAAGGATTGCTACTGTATCAAAGTAATTCTGGCACAGGGAGCATATAGCAAGGTGTTTTAGGAACAGAAACATTCAGAGGAAAACAGAAACCAGCCATCCCGCTGGCATGACAGAAGGCATCAAATGCCAAGGTCTTTTCACATTTATAGACTCATGCAGTTTATGGGCTTAACCAAATACTTCAGTAAGAGAAAAAGAATAAATAGTGGAGTCATTAATTTATAATCCTTGAGACAGATGGAAAGAATGATTGGACCATAACACTGAAGGCATGCTCTAGTCTCTTTGACCTTATTTTAGGATCTTCCCCTCCTTCTCTCACTTACAGGGTTTTTAAGCAACGTTTAGAACTAAAATCACTCTCATACAGAGAAAGCCTGAAACACAAGCTGATAAAAACACACAGAGCTGAAGAGTACGACAGCCACAGACTTTGGCTGAGCCAGCAATCGGGCAGCCTACCTGTTGCTGTGTTCTTTGATGGACTGAGAATAGACACTCACACAAGTGTTATTCTTTGCCCTTCCTGATACAGACTTGAGTAATGAAAATGGAAACAGCACATAAAGCAACTCTGGCTATTCTGATGACTGAACTGAAAAGTTTTCCTCCAAGGGATCTGATAATTGAGAAAGCAGATTAGGAAAAAGTGGCATAAAATATTACTGTAATCTCTCTGAGACTAGAAAATGTATTATATTCACTAATAAGCAACAGGAAGAGACTTTACATTTCCCTTTACACTTACATTTCCAGTTATATAGTTACAGAAGAAATTATTAGGAGAAATTATTATTTTATTTCTGGACTCTCAATGGAGAAGACAGAAAACAGAAGAATGTAGAGAGTTTGAACATGAGGATAAAATTCAGGTATTGCTCAGGAAAAGATGCCAGCTTGCAAAAGACAGAAGGAGAGGCCAAGATCACAACTCACTGCTCTCCACTACCTGATGGAAGCTCACTGTAAATTTTATTCCCCTTTGAGGACACTGTTTGTGAGGTTACCAGCAGATGGGCACGGTTGGTGAAACAGCAATGAGCAAAAGAGCCGTGTAACACACAGGTCACACTTGCTGGAGTCACCCTTTGACCTTAGGTTTTCTGAACTGTCCCCTTGAGTCTCTGCAAGGACCCGGACCGCTGCTCAATATTATCCAGAAACACAAATCCCCTCTTAAAACAACATCCCTCTTACCAAAATGTCACTGGAACGACAAGTAGCAAGTGCCCCAGCAAAGTAGTTCATTCTGGTACTAAAATGGCTTTTGTGGTTTTGCATTTTGCTAACAAAAGCACTCATTTAGCCAGGGAAAAATACTATCATGAGCGCTTGGCAGTCTGAGTCACCACCAGTGCTTACTGGAGCTACAGCTGCTCCCAATGTATTATTCACCAAACTCCAGTGGAAAGGGTGTGAAGCCCACAGTAGTGGGTAAGCAGTGTACGGTGTGTCGCAGGGACCTTCCAGCCCAGCTTGTGTTCAGAGTTCCTTACATGCATTATGTGGCAGGCTTTCCCTGAGCCCGGCAGGGA
>NW_009631915.1:63044-70133 GCF_000690535.1 Cariama cristata
AGAGAGGAAAAAGCTACCCTGTGATTAATTTTTAAAAGAAATCATATTAGTTTAATGCAATAGATTGAAAAGAATAAATGTCAGCGTGTCACATGTCTGTGAAGTGAAAGCTGGTTTCAGATTCAAACTAGACTGTCTGTTTGAATCAAAACACATACCTAGTTTCAGTATTAGTGAAAAGGGCGACTGATTTGTCACTCAGTAGATTATTCTGGTGTTTTACTATTGATACTGGGATTTTACGTGCCAGTGCTACCAGGTCCTACTGCTCATGAGGTTTGAGATTTTGGCTGCATTAAGTGGGAGACCGCCAAGCCCTGATCATTTCCAGCCATTATTTGCCACAATAAATGTTAACCAGGTCAATATTACTTGGCTTGACACTGTCATAAGCAAACTGTGTTTCAGCTGTAGTTTGCTGTTTGGGCTTCAGATTAAGGATAGAAAAATACAAACAGGTAGAAGAAAAGACTATGGCCTTTCAATGCATCATGAGCCATGAGGCAAGACAGATGGGACTCAGTAGCCTGGAGGATAGGTTTGGACTTAAACTTTTTTGACTGCTTGCAGAAATTCTCAGGGGAAAAAAAATTCAATAGGGAAAATTGAAAGATGCTTCTGCCAGGCAGGAATTATCAGCTTCACAACTACAGGAGGAAAATAACTTATCCAAGCAGCAGCTCCGCAGATAAGGACCTGGAGGTGGACAGGTCACAAAGGAAACCAGGACTCAGCTGCACCACAGTATTGCAGAAAGTCAAATGCAACGCTGACATGAAGAGACCAAGCTAGAAGCCTGCACTGCTCATGAAGTCATCCATCCAGCGCACACAGCCCTGCTCTCAGCTCCCATCTTCTCCGTGCCTGTTTCCAGGGCCAGGCACTGCACGTAATGAAATATAGGAATGACTGGAAACAATCCAGGGAACAAGAACAACAATTAAAAGGCCAGAAAACTGTACCAACAGGGAAGACGGAAAAAGGTGGGATTATTTCATCTAAAGAAATGAAGACTGGGGAACTCACTAAAGCAGTTTTTTTGATATGTAAAGTCTGTGGCCTGGAGGAAAGGAAGAGTCTACCTTCTAATGTCCATAATGTACAGAAGAGTGTAGGAAGCAATGAGTTTACTGCACAGCTGGGAAGATGCAGTTCAGACATGAGATGAACCTTAATGGTGAAAGTTTCCAGCATCCATGAACAATTTGGGCAAGCACCCTTCAAAAATGAGAGGTAGTACTGATCCTGCCTTTGGCTAAGAGCTTTCTGAGGTCTGCCTAGCTCCACGACTACACAGAAATGATCTTTCCTGACCTCTGGTGAGCCATGCCACTCTGGACTGCAATACTTGCAGAAATTAGGGAGTCAACTGCAACACTGCAAACAACAGTTCCAGCACATGCTGGAAAGATTAAACTCTTTTTTAGTCTTAAGAGAATATTATATAGAACAAGGACATAATTTAAAACTAAGGAAGGGAAATAGTGCCTTTACTGGCAAAGGTGGCACTTGCCTGCATGGTCAGCATGTTACTTCTTACAGTGAGTTGTCATCTAAATCCATCCTAAATACCATATGCTGGAGTTTCTTGTTTTGCTTTGATTTTTAATCACAACAGCTTATCTCCCGCAAGAACCAGGTAATCATGGAGTGACATGCAGTAGCTGGAAATGCAGAGCATCACTTGTCCAGCCCTGAGACAGATGGGCTGTGTTTGCCCCAGATACACCCACCCCCTCCCCATGAATGTGGGCAAGTAACGGAGACCGGACACCTATGGCTAGAGAGAAGCTTTAAAAAGTACCCTCTGCCAAGAGATTAACCATCCTTCTATGAATATTTTCTGGTCATAATGAAAATATGCATGAATTACATTTGAAAAGTTGCCACACCACAGCTAGACATGTAGATAAAATGTCACTTGCCTTACATTGACACAGGGACATAGTACAAAGGTACATATGAACCCACAAAAAGTGAAAGGGGTGATTTGCCGCTGTCAGAGAAGAAACAAGGGACTCAGATTAAGAATTATTTTTCACTGGCACACAAGTCATTTGGGACCTTTGTGGATCTTGGCCTTAAAATATCAAGCCACCCTTTCACTTTTGGTAGGACACGTACAGTAGGAGCAGAACACGGCTGCAACTCAACACCAGCACTAGTCCCAGGAGATACCACTTGGTTTGCAGCACTGCCTTTTCTCTGATACCTGCTCAGCACGTGACAGAGTCTCAGCCATTCCCACCATAGACTTTTGCAGCAGTACAAGGTTACTGGTTTGGTTTTAATCCAAAGGTGTTTACATTTTTCCCCACACAGTCCACTTTCATGTCTTTTAAATACACCCTGAGCTTGTACTTGCCAAAAGAATACAGGCTTTTTTACACTCATATTTTAGTTCTGAAGTATTTAGTCCAGAATCATTTGAGTAATGATTTAGCAAGAGGAAGATGTAGGTAATAGGAAACACACTGAAGATGTTAAATGTGCGTATTACTGTCCCAGATAAAGCCATTTACCTTAGTAAAATTCTGTTATGTTGAAAGAAACGGAGCTGAATCACAACATCTTACAGTGTTATCTTCTACACACTCATCATTTATGTCCCCATAGCACTTCATTTTCCTATGGTATGAGCTCAGAGAAAGTTAGAAACAACTGAATTACTATTCTGCTGTCAGCTGGGCTGGAAGTAGGACAATGAGTGACACTGGCAATTGACAGCAGTAAACACATCTGGATCCACTGCTGTGCATCAGGTTTAGTGACCACCTCTCCCTATATGTTATATGAATGCCTTTCATCACATTGGCAACCTGTTACACACTCTACAGAGTAGAGTATTCAATATGTAGGAGAAAGTTATTTAGATAGCACCACAGGACAGAGCTACCCAGGGCACTTTGGCCACTTTGTGTCACTAGAGTGATACAGGGGTTTGGTTTTGTTTGGTTTGTTGGTTTTTTTTGTTTTGGTTTGGTTTTTTTTAAAGTCATCTCAAGTGTATTACCAATACAATAACGCATAGCCAGCAGTAATGGGCATGCCTAGTCAACTGGATTTATTAATTCCCTTTGGGCATTTAGAAATGGTTCTGCCTACAATATGCATGGACTTAGCTCTAAGTCTTTTTTTTTAAAGCACAAATGCCTTATATTTGAAAAATGAAAAATAAGTAACATAATGAAGCTGTGTTAATATTATAAAGATTTGTGCATCAGTGGTTCATACTGAATGGATATCAGCATTATGTTCACTGGTGCTAGGATACCATGGTGATGGGCCCTGAAGAATTACCAAAAATAGATTAAATGCATGTGGCAAGTGATAATAAGCACAAAATGTTTTCCATACAGTAAAAATGCCGCAGGAAAGCAGAATAACACATTCTATAAATCAGATCAACAACTTCCAGGCAGAATACTTGGGGATCCAAATGCGTAGTCAGAGTTGAACTCCTAAGCCCAAAATTGCCAAGAAACCAAATTCGGCAATAGTGTCTGCACCTAAAGAAATTCAGACCAAAGAGACTGGCACAGGATCTGCTGTCGCTAGCAAAAATGTATGAAAGGAGCTGAGAGGTTTGGAGTTGAAGTAAGAGACATTAATCACTGGGTAACACCTACCACAGTAACTGCATCTTTCCAAGCTGCTGGAGTCTTATCCCTTTTTGTATTGAGTCAATCAAAATATTAAAAGTGTCATTCTTTGAAGCTGTGCTGAGCCAGGCTGCTTGTTCACTGCTGTATAAAACAAATCACTCGAAAGAGTCTCACTGAAGCTGCCCACTGATTCAGCAGGGTGCACGTACACAGAATTAAAGACACGTGCAAGCACCAGCAGCTCTCGTGCGGGAATGACAGGAGACGGCGCACCCCACTTTCTCATTAACCACCACTGCTGCATTACCACAAAGCGCGTGACATCAAAGGGACATGAAACGTCTGAAATGGCACCGCTACTTGCTCACAACTGTCACCAGCACTTTGCTCAAAGCATCCCTTATGGAGATGCATGCACAGCAAAATCATTTGTTTATGAAGACAACAGCTACCTAAAGCCACATGGAAAATTCGTTAACTGGGATGATTTACCACTACCAAGGCGACTCACTGTATGTACACATGTATATAAATATTTAGGTTGCTGCTCCTGATGTTAAGGCACCATCAACCCAAAGTGATGACAGTTTCTGAAGCAAAATTTCTTACGCTTCACAGCCTGCAAGAGCTCCCACTGAAGGGTGGGTCACCAGAAACAGGCACCAGAAAGCCAGTGGGAAGGGCTATCCCACCACACAGCAACATGCCAGGGGCATTCAGAGTAAAGCATGCGGAGTTGCCTGACAAACACTGGAGGAAAAGGTGCCAAAAGCAGCCGTTTGGGAAGGACATGTGTCCTGGATTTCCATGGCTTTGGAACACTGGTGTTCCTGGGTGCAATACAAAACACTCAGTGCCAATCAGCCAGAGGAGCTCTTCCAAGGAAGACAGCAGCAGCAGAGTCCTCCTGAGGTCGGTAGGATTTTTTTAACATGCAGGAGCAATAGAGAGGTCTAATTGCAAAGTCTGTTACTAGGTGACACACCAAATCCTGACAAACTATACTGGGTGGTATTTTGATATATTGGTCTATGCAGCAAACTCTGCGCCAAAAATCCACCTTCCACCATCTCCACCCTCTGCTTCCTTGGATGGTTGAGAAACAGGGCCTCCAGAGCACATACACTGAGAGAAATCTTCTGAATACCAATAGGTTAAGGACCCAAAACCTCCTGTCCCTCTCAGTCTTTCCTGTAGAAAATGAAGAAAGAAAATAAAATTAAAACTTGCGAGAGGTTTTCTCAAAAATTATTTCCATTTCCTGCTAGCAAACAGAACAAGGGACTGAAGGATGTACAACAAAAACCCAAACAAAAACTCTCCCAAAAGCCAGGGAATCATTTTGGAAATTAATTTATCCCAGTAAAAAGATGGTCCACAGCACTTCCTCTATCTTTTTGGAGCATGGAAATACTGAGAGGATAAGCATCTCCACTCTCCATGCAAAATAGTCCTTTGCTTAAGCACTTCAGCTCTTAGCCAGAAGAAACAGGTTTTATTTGCTTTTTAAGCAGTTTAAGACCAAAAGCTGATTGGGATAATGGGACAAGTCTTCCGCATGGTTTACGGATCCCACCAGGTAAGAGGAAGACTATTAGCGTGATCTCAGACCTTGTGGCCACCAGAGAGCTGCTGGGCTTGGTCTGGCTTCAGTAATGCTCAGAGGATCCCTACAACAGCAAAGGCCCACTGCAACACTGGCCAGCAAGTGCGGTCCAGGTATCTGAACTTAGGCCACACTACAGAAATTCTCAGATGACTTCTTAAACCAACTTCACAGTCTCTTAATGGCATAGGGATAGCAGGAAGAATGCAGGATCTATAGAAACAAGAAAAACTCTAGCAGAAATATATATGCTGTATTAAAGATAAGAAATGAGCAAAGGGGAAGATTTGAGTTTACTGTTCACCTCCATCTTAGCTGTAACAAAAAGCACAGTATAAAGTACAAAATATTGTTAATTATTGCAATACTTCACATTTTAACCTGAAAGCATGCTGACAAACCAAATCAAACCCCCAGTGCTTGCTGAGCTTTCCCTCAAAGAGCAAGCCAGGAGCTGGCTACTGTGCCTCAGGTAATTCCCCTCAGCCTGGCACTGTGCCCCTGGTAAGGGCTGGCAGACAGCTATCCTACTCAGAGCAAAACCCTCCAGCACTTTGTCTTTAAATGCTGTGTGTTCACTGAAAGCTTCCACAACTACTGAAATATATCACAATACCAGCAAATACAACAGGAGTCTACCCAGATGAGGGCTCCGAGCTCTATCACTTGCATTTCAGGACCTCTTTTCTTTCCTCTCCCCTGCTGACCCAGTGGTGCCACGCTCAGCTTAGACAGAGATGCCACAGCAGGGCACATCACTGCAGCACTTCTCTGGTGTAAGAGGAGAACTTCATACCACAGTTGATGTAGCACCCACTTACAAGCCTTCTTTTGTGCCTGCAAGTTACCTTCGTGTGCTGCCATACTAACGGTCTGTTTGTTGGATCACTGTTTTGCAGTACAACAAGTACAGCGTCAAGTGCAAGTGCCCAGTACATCATGAGAATCCTCCTCAGAACAGGTTATGGGGCCGTGCCTGGCGGCTGTGATTCCAGTTGGCCAGAAGATATGGAAAGATGTCAGACACACAGTAACCACAGAGCTACAGAAACACACAGACACCTCTACAATAAGACCCAAAGGGGATGTCTGACTTCTGCTTTGAAATTCCCCAGCACTTGGGCCTAATATGCTCAACATGGTGTTCAAGAAAGCAAAGGCCTGTCACTTTGGTTACCACAAAATAGCGCTCTGAGACGACAGGACCCGGTTTCATTTTCTCATAATCTTCAGGAGCATAGACGATGTCACATGCAAATTCTGGTATTCAACATCAAAATTAAATTTGGAGACAGTAACACAAGGAAAAGATTTTCTGAAATTAGCACGAAGAATACTCCCAACTGCACACTACTCAAAAAATTAGCAAACCCAAAATTTCAGGCGAGGTAGAAGAGTGGCTTGCAGTAGAGAATTTAGATCACTGGTTATCGCTATTATTCAGCCAGACCCGAGCTGCTCACTTTCAGTATCTGATGTCTCCTGAGAGCTCTCCAGGACTCTCCCTCCACTGGTCTATCTTTACATGAATGAGAGGCTTCAGGGTGTTGATAAATTGCTTCCTTATTACAAGGAAAAACCTTCGCTGATAGGACTTGGTTTTGAGGAAGGAAGTGGGGAAAAGAAGCCATCAAGCAAAGGGTTTGCAAGGGAAATCCCACTACCTACTTCCTGGCAGTGGCCTCTGTCATCCGGAGCAACTTAACAGAGACCTAAAATTTCAGAAGGTTTCTACTCCTTCCAGCATACCAGATCCCTCAACATGTAGGGATCCAAAAGGAAGGAGCCTTCTCAGGCAGAGCTACAAGCAGGAGACAAACGTTATCCTTTGGGCATTACTGTGAATTTTATGTCGGTCCTGATCCTCCTCCGGCTGAA
>NW_009631916.1:0-33061 GCF_000690535.1 Cariama cristata
CTCCTCCTCTTCGGCGGGTTTATTTTTTTTTTAAGCCAGAGCACAAATGTTGATCCCACTTAGCGCTTCCTCGCAACGCACAGCTCCTTCCTTCAGCACTTCCCTGGTGTCATAGTCTTCAAGGAAGAAACTGGCCGTCTCCTGGTGCCACGTCGCCCAGCGAAATGTCATCAGGTGGTTATTGTTTCCACACAGTGAATTTTGGGGGAGTTTAGGAGCGGCTTCTCGCTGGCACAGTTAAATCATACGTCCTCTCAGGCCTGGGTCATACGCTCGGTGCAAGAAGTGACTGTAAACTTTAACAAATTCCCACACGCTGTGTGACTTCGTGTAAAGCCCGTCCTGAACGACCACTGGTTTTGACAGCTCTTTTTGTCTCTAGTTGACGCCAACCAATCTGAAGGTGTGAGGTGCGTTTTTCAGAAGAACACTCACATCTCTAACTGAATTTGCCTAAGGAGATGTCACGGCCATCACTTTGTTCAACAGTGAAGACCAAATGAGGCAACTAGACACCCAAGTCTATATATATATAGTCTGAGTTGAAAAGTCATACTTTCTTATACCTGGGGTATAGAGAAAGATACATTGTACACTGGGTACCATCCAACATGGATCAGCTCATGTTATCTCAACATGCAAAGTCAGGCATCACTTCAAAAAGGCTCCAATTCATAGAAGTTTGAAAAGGACAGTTTTTAGATCCCTGTCCTGACATACGACTTTAACACTGAACTCTCTTCTCGTTCCTAATTTCTGTGTTGCATGACCCAGGAGACAGCGTTTTGGAGACTCACCAAGACACGACAACTCTTCATGGAGAAGCCAAACAGCCGGACTCATTTAGGGACACCAGATGAATCTGAATATCAGTGCTGAGCATGGGTGCTCGGTGCCACTGCTGCATTTCCCAACAGGGGAGCTCTGACATCCCGGAGATGGGCAGAAACCCTGATAGCAGAAATTCTGGGAGAACGCGCTAAGGCATAAAGAAAAGGCAGGAGAGGAATCTGGAGTCTTGCAACGTAAGACACTACCAACCTTGAAGGCCAACGCTGCCTGCACTTTCAGCTGATGGCCCACTATCAAATATGCCTAGAAAGAGCCCAGCTATCAAGTACATTTCAATTAATTATTAACACATACGTCACTACTGAGTTTAGGTTGAGAACGAAGAAAGCATTCGTGTTTTTTTTTTCCTCAAAAAGAAAGGCGGCTTCAGCTGAGGCAAGAAAGGAAAAAAGAATAAATATTAACACTGGTTTTATCCAACAGACAGGTTAGCAAGAGTAAGATGGAAGCAGTGGGCTGGAGGAAGCCACACAGTCTGGAAGCATCTGCTTCCCAGTGCACGGTTTACTATCCAGCGTAGATAAAGGTATGGAGAGCCTATGCTATAAAATTCTTTCCAGGCCAAGAAATAAGCTGAAACAGGAAAACCAGCTCCTGACCCAGGAATAAACGGTTTCATATTTCATTTCAGTCATATCTCAGCTCCCTTAAGTGATGTCTTCTTTCATTTCTGCCTAGCTTCAAGGAACCATCTGAATCCCCAGGGAAAGCCCATTAGCTTTAATGGAGTTCGAGTACAAATGAACTTAGCCCAGCATGTGGCATTTTCCTCAGCAAAAATGCCAGTTGCAGCAGAGCCCCTTAGAGCTTGTCTGGGCGATGAATGAACACTTGCTATCCACCGCGCTGCAGCTCGTCGGCGAGGCAGGCAGGGCGCACGCACCGTGCCGGTTTGACACGACGGTGAAATGAGATAAAGCTTTTGTTGGAGGCAAGGTCCCTAGGTAAAACAAAACAGCCTCTTCCTTCACATCCTGATTCCAGTCTTTCTTCAGATAGAGTGTTCGAAGAGCTTAACGCTCCAAAGCGCCCAGAATCTGTGCATAGAAACAAATACATATATTAAAAAAAATAAAATAGTTCCAGGAGCAGTACCATTAATGATGCTTTATTTTATCTGATTGAGGCTTGCACTGCAGCTGTAATATTCACAATATCCCGCTCCTCTGTGGATTCTTAGGTGTTCCTCAGTAATATTGCCATCATTCTCTCAGTGGAGGTGCCAATATTAACATATTTCTTTTACTTGGCCATCTCTCTTTCCTGGAACATAAAATTATTTTTGAGACTGCCACTCCTCTACCAATTTTTTTTTTTAAATTGAGTAACAGGTATAAAAATTCCTGGGGGAGGACTCACGGTACATATACATGCATGTGTTCTGCAGACCTTATTTATTCTGACGCCAGACTGGTGAATATTTTTAAAGAATATAGTGCTTAGAAACTGCATTTTCTTCTTTATGTTGAAACAGTTGTTTCTAATACTGTTGAGAAATACGCAGTTCCACAAGGGCTGTGTGTGAAGCAGGTAACAACTTTATTATGAAAAAACAAATATAATATTCTCATTTGCTTCTCCACATGAACTGTAAATAATTATGTGGATCTACAATTCTGTATTTGTTAAAATATGCCACTATCTCCTTCACAGGTGCTATTAAAAATCAGTCAAATTCTTGTCTGTGTTTCCAAACTCTGTATTTTAAGTGTAGGATCACCTCAAATGTATTTTGAGATTCTTTTTTTATAATTACGTAAATGGCAATAGCCTTTGTCAGTAAGTAAAAGAAAGCCCTTTTAAATGACATAAAATATTCACTAAATGTCTCAGCCTTCCAAAATCGTCACTGGTATCTGTTGAGAAACTACATTAGCATTATTCATTTAAAAACAGGTAGGAAAAAATATTCATGAATGCAGCAATAACCAGCCAAGACAAACACAATGTCATATTTCTGCAGCTTCTGTATCTTGTTCAAAGCACTCTGTCTATGGTGTGTTTTCTTAAAGATCCTATGCCTCTTTTAAGACATGTGGGACATTTTCTGAAAAACCATGACCATTTTTTCTAACTGTCTAGTAGTTTACACAAAGGTGTGGTCTCTTGGCAGAATAATAGTTAAATTACAATCCAGCTTCCCAGAATAAAGGCTAATTTTTTATGTCACTTGCACCAATAACTATTCATGGTGACTGACTTTAAATGAAACTTTAAAGGAAATCTGACTCAAGGCTTGCTTAAGTTTTAACAACTTACTCCAAATTCAGTAGCATATTACCCCCAGTGCCTCCATCTTCAATAATTATATTTTCAGTGAGAGTCTGTGGAGGTTTAGAGAGATGATCCAGACATAGTAACCCTCCTTCCAATGGTAATGTAAATATTTACACCTCCTACAACTTAATTTTTGTACAGAAGGATATTATTGAGCTGAGCAGCACCAATCACAAAAAAAAAAAAAAGTACCTGATTTGTATTTTAGTATTCCAATACATCCAGATATTAATTATTTTAATCTTCATTAATATCTGCAAAGTGCCTGAAAAGGTCAGTTTTCCATAACTACTGACATGAAATAAAAGTCACTGAGCTGCAACAGAATGGCTGCTTACTGGATTGTACTTGAAGACCTCCAAACAAGAGTCCATAGCAGCTGTAGCCACTATATACTACCACACTGGAAATGAAAGGTGGAGTGATTCTCTCTAAGCCACCCTACGTGGGCTTCCAACAAAGAACAGCCCTGCTGTTCGCACTCTGTGACTTTCAGGCTTTCTTGGTGGAGTCAGATATGTGTCCATCATACTAAACAAATAATTCTATAGCAAACAGTATTTTGAGAAGCGGCAAGTACAAGATAAGCATTAGTATTCCGAAGGACAAAGCTTATTGATTAAACATACTACCCAATGCAACCAGAATAGCCGTGTCAATCAGATCAAATGCTTTTTTGTTCAATTTTCTCAATCCAGAATGAAGTTTTATCCCCTCAGTAAAGATACTAATGCTTGGTGTTAGAGAACTCAGGAGCTCAGAGGGATTATTTTTTTCCTGCAAGATGGATCATTTGTAAATGCAAACATTTTGTTTGCAGTCCACAGTGAAAGGACAAACGTTTGCTTGGTGGAAGGATTAAGGAAGGTTAAGTTCATTCAGAGCATTGTTATAGGACCAAAGCTCAGCGCCGACGAAACATTTAGGCTTTGAATTCCTATTTGGGCTCCTATTATTGATTTCAGTGGATAGTTAGAAGTCCAAACACATGCTGTTAGAGCTGGACGTAATCTGTGCTGCCTCAGACCTGAGCACGAAAAGTACAAGGTATGAAAATATGAGTAAAAATATGAGGTGCGAGTATGAAAAGCTGTCAAATTAGAAGGATAGCTTTCCAAGCTGAGATTCATAGGGGTGATACGTGTACCGCTGATGGCCTGCAAGCCATGGCATGGTAGTGGTGTGAGGCAGATACATACAGTTTGCATCCTCCCTTGGGAAAGTGAGAGCCTGTGGTACGGAGGCAGGGTAGGGGAAGAAGAGGTGGTACTGCTTCTCCCCTTATGGCCGAGCACAGACCCAACAGCCGCTGCCTGCTAGCGCTGAGGTTGAGTAACCCAGCTGTAATTTATACATAAATACGTAATACACCAAACGACTTTTTGTTCCAGAGTCTTTATTTGGCAGTACAGTAAACTGCAAATGGGGAAAAGGATGCTCTGGCTGAACGTTTACACATCCCTGTTAGTGCTTGCTTGCTCTCTGCTTTGCTTACTACTGATTTCTTCGCCACTTGATTTAAAAACATGGTTATTCTCCCGAAGTGTTAAAAGAAAAAGGATGAGGAGAGGAAAGGGATGTTGGCAGAGACTAAGAACTCGAAGTGATCATTGTCAGGAGTATGTCGTGTATCCAGACACTGTCAGGGAGCTCTTTTAGCACTCTGGAGAAAAATGCCTGGGGAAGGCAATTCCAAGCACATGGTGGCATAATGGAAATGCAAAGCCATCCCCTGTGGTCTGTGAGGATGAGCCCCCTGGAATGAAATAGTCTGAAGCACTTTATTTTTGCTTTGTCTTCTCTCATCTTCCTGGCTGTGCCGTGAACAATCTCTCAACCCTTACAGCATCCTCCGAGCCAGAGAATAAAAAGCTCTACCAGGTCATTGGTTACAGTCTGCGATAATGAGACCTCGGTGCTCCAATTCTTCTTATACCAATGTAAATTAGGATTAATCCCGCTGAAGTCAATGGGACAAATATAAAACCAGTGCAAGTGGAGAATCAGGTTTTAGATCTCAGCTTTAAGTCAAACAAAAAAGATGAAGTAAATTGCCTAATAGGGGTTTTTATTCTTCATTTAAAGTAGTAACCTTTTCCTGGCTTTTTTTTTTTTTTTTTTCCCCTTCAGTGTGAATTTATCTGTAGCACACTGAGAATTTCTCCACTGCTATAGCCTGGATATTTCAATGTGAGAAATAACATCCCATTAAATACAGATGGGAAAATGCATCAATTGTCTGGGAACAGGCAATGTGTTTATTAACTAATGTTTCCCCCGCAATCTCAATTTTCTCATATTGCAATGAGATGGGAAGAGGATTAAGCTGTTGCTGGACTGAAAAAAAAATCAACACTAGATGTATTCTAGAAATCACAAGGGCTAAAATGCAACTGATGTCAGAATGACAAGAAATCATGACAACACTAATGGGGTATCTGATCGGTAAAACAAACCATTTTCAATACTGGAAAATATGTAGGGCTATTAAAAGAACTGTGCAATGACGCTGTTCACACAGTCTGTTGTAGCAACCTTAGAGAGCCTCATGGGGTCCATTATGAAAAGGAAGATTATTTAACCTTTAATCAACCTTCTTTGAGATGTGCTGTCTCCATCTACATTCGCACACACACAACACTGTTAGGGAATATTTGCCTTAATGGTACCCACAGTGGCATCTCCATCCACCTAATCTCCCATGTTTTACTACTGCTACTACTACCACCACTACCAGGGTTGCATACAAAACCAAAAGAGGGGATCGAGCATATCTCCTGGCTTCCTGAAAATCCAACAGGGGCTAAAACAGAGCACAGAAGGTCAGTGGTGGTAGATGAGTAACCTTTCCTTCTCACTTGAGTGATGGTCTGCAAGTGTGCCCAGTGGGTGACCCTAAGCCCTTCAATAATACAAAGTCTACCTACCAGCCAAGGTTGTGAAGCCGTCTCGATGGCATGGATACATAGCTTAGGTAAAAATATAGGGCAGGCAGATCTGCCAAGCTGGCTGACATAGACAGCATGAGGCATAGCAGAGTCACAACTCACGTTTAAACTCTGGACAGGGTCATCCAACATAAGCTCATGTGAGGTAATGAACTGTCAAGCAAGGAAGTTTTCAGGAGAGATGATGAGCCAAGGAAGGCAAATGGGGAATACAGGAGGTCGAATGTAGGTTTTGTCCCTTGGGCAGGGTTTCCAAGCATTTGTCTCAGAGTTAAGTTTCATAGCACTAAACCATTCAAGCACAAAACGCAGCACTGATATGAGTGCTGGCATCTGGATAGCTTTTGCTGTCTAAATGGATCCTGGGAGGCTGTGGACAAGAATGCTTTAAGCTTGCTGGAATATGAAACAGTGAGGTGACTTCTATGTGAAGAGTGAAGAAAGAAGGCCAATGCATTGTAGATTCAATAGATGTAAGATCTCTTCAGAGGAGATACCAGATAGCGGGTTTTTTTCACCCATAAAAGGAATATCTCCAAACATCTGCTATACCTTCGTCAGGAAACCTGAGGACCAGAGCCAAGAATTTCTCCCTGGCAATAGCGCAAAAGGGAGCGTGCACGCAGGCACTGAAGCACGTGAGGCCCCGCCGGAGGAAACTACCTTGATTTACTTTAAGCGTGCATACTGCTTATCACATAAATCAAGCTAACTCCTTCAGCTGAGGAGTATCAGTTCACTAACTCAAGATGCATTCTGGCAGTCCGGTTCACTGTGTAAATCTAAATGTAAGGACTTAGTAAACAGTAAAGTCTGTTGAACTCGGTGATTTATTATTCACTTGGCCTTAACAAGCCGCTAATGCTATTCAGTGCGGACAAACACCTCACACCTACCTAAACTCCACTACAGCATTTATTATCTGAGATGCTCCTTCCTGGCTGTTCTGAACCACTGCATTGGGCCGTGTATTGTTAAATAACTTTCAAGCAGCTCTATTTTCAATTATGCTAGATTTTTTTACCAGCACAACTTGCCTTATATTAGCATATATTTGCCTAGCCCTCAATCAATTTCAAGTCTGATCATTAAAACCTGTATTTGTGCTCCCATGCCCTTTTTTTTGTAACGCTCCCTCTTCCAGCTAGCCCAGCCTTGAGAAACCACACTATAAGCATGCTCCAGAGCATCCTTCTGTTTTAAGAAAGAAGTCTTGGATTTTCTAGGCTTGCTGGTATTGAAGACGAGGCAACGCATGCCCAGCTGTAGAAATACAGCTTTTCCTTGAGCACAGGGGCCAGGATGTGGCGGGGGTAAATAACACTGCTGGGATACGGGGATGGAAACAAAATGGTCCTGCCAAAAGCCGAGGGAAGCTGATATTCTTACTCAGCATTCTGTAGCAACCAGTGCTACACAACGCTGGATGCTATGAGGGGCAGGTATCTCATTAGTGCTTCTCTCTGATAGTAAGGACTACATGGCATTCAGATAGAGATATCCCAGGAGATATTCACCAAAGTATTTGAGGTAGAAACCTAAGATGATGTAGATCCCATGAAGAAACAGAAACTTTCTGCTGCAGCCACTCAGAAACGGTACAAACACAAGATGGGTTCCTCCAAAAGAAAAATCAAGAAAAATAAGTTTCCCTGTTCATTGTCCCAAGTCTTTCCATCCTCAGTCATCCCATTCCTTTCTCCCTCCCATCTTTTCAAAATAGCAACTGACTACGCACAAGGAAGGAAGAAAACAGCAGGTTTGAAGTGTCCCAATACCTTTAAGATGACAGCCATAATGCAGCCGTAGCTCAAACAAATAACAAAACCGTTCTACAATCAATGCAAAAACCATTCCCAGATGCGTTTTTTGACAGATTGAATTCTTGGGAACAAACAGCAAAGGACACAAAAGAGCAGAAAATAGGTTTAAAACAGTAACAGTTTCCAAATTGAAAAATGGATCCAAAAGAGAGTCTCTTCAGGCTGCAGCTGTGTTAAAAATTGCCTTGAGAAGAAAGAGTTATGGTCTGATACAGAGTTGTGGGGAATTGCCCACACATATAGGAGAAGTGTTGGTATCCTACAGCTCAGCGTAACGATCTTTACACCCCCATGCATTAGATAGCGGAGTGACGGACAGCTGAGTATCAACAAACCAAAAAGCAGTACAGCTTTTGCCACTGAAGCCAACCATTCAGCTTACCGTGCACACAGCCAAGCTATACACAGCAGCAAATGGCAATGTCAACATCAATTATTTACTAATTATTATCTATGTATTATTATTAATAGACCTCACTTTGATGTTTGCAGGGAATGTGCTTGCAAAGAGTGATGCAGTTCCCATGGTGAAGTGCTTCTGGACTCCATTCCAGATGAATATCCATTATCCTCTTGTCCTTTTTTGGTGGTGGTGAGAGGTATTTACAGGAACAACAGGACTGACGGGAGAAAATATCCTTCTTAAGGAGACATTAGTCCGCTTTTCACTGCACAAAAAAACCCAACAACACATGTTTAAGGGCAAGCATAAGACGACTGAGCCAGCTATTATTCCAGCAGTAGCTCAGCCTCGGAGTACTTATACTGTGCCTAGAAAGAGTCAGACTCAAGATGGTTGTTGGTAGATGAGACTAGTAACATACGTCGCCCTTCCTATATCTGCTGTATGCATACCTCGTCAACCAGAGACCTTGGGCCTGGGCTAAGATATGCACGATATCCACTTCTTGCAATCTCCAAAGCTTGGGCGAAGATATTCTTTTTATCTCAGGCTTGAGAATTCATAATATAGATGGTCTTAAGAAGGTAGAAATATCCTCATGGTCAGTAAATGGTATTATTTTATTACTAATTAGATTCATATGCATTTCAAATGGAATGTGAAAACTCATAGCTAAAAATAAGACAGTGGCATTATTATATTTCTAGTTGAAATAACTGATCACTTGGTCTTGTTGCATCCTAATAGGATACCATCAGACCTATAATTATAACAGTGTAAACTGAGTAGCTCTAATAGCTGTCTTTTCACCCAGCCATTCTTACCGATGGAAATAAAGACAAACACAGCATGTTACAGTGCTTTTTCAGATCACTAGACCAACCTAATCTAATTTAGGCTGGCAACCTTTAATTTTAACTAGGTCAATTCACTCTGTGAAACCACAGAGAAAACTATCCTGACAAAGCAAAATTATAAAGTATTGGAAACAATGCGAGTCTGAAATTGCACGTAGGAGAACAGCAGTGTACGAATGAAGGTAGCCACAATGGAAAACCTTGTGCGAAGCTGCCACAGGAAAAAGAAACTCACTTTAGGGAAAAAAAAAAAAAGAAGTCATTTACTCACACTGGGTGAGATCCAGCAAGCTATTGAAGTCAGTGGGGGATCTTTGTCTTGGTTTCAGCAGGCTTTGGCTCGGAGCCATTGTTTCTTGCAGTTCAGAGAATCAATTTGGTTCTTCGACTCTCGAGACTGAATTGAACGAGTAATACTTATTTTGATAATGTGGAAACCCTGCTTGACTAACCTGAGGATGTTTCGAATGACTGTGTGCAGGCCACCTTTATTGCTGGCGTTGCTGAGCTTTATTGAGTCGGGACCTCAAGAACTCCTCGTGCCCATCTCTGAGAAGCCCGACACGTAGAGGGGTAAGGTACTGGGTGATGCTGCTTTCAGGGACCTTCTAGAGCTAATACACATTTTAATATTCCTAACTTACAGATTTTAATTAAATCAAATGTCAGTGGAATTATATTATTTTCTGCCAGTTAGATTTTAATGAAGTTTTAAACTGATCCTTCAATTTAATGAAATAATTATAAAACGCAGGGATGTGTGCAACTATTCATCTGAATTAATAATGCAATCGCTATGTGTGCTGTCATTTTCTGCCGAGGAGGAAGAATATCAAGCAGCTGTCTCAGTCTGCAGATAAATGAAGCAGAATTCTCCCTGTTTGTATTTACTGATACAACATATGCGCTCTCCCTTATAGACCATATCTTGCTTACAGTGACTATTCTCCTTCACCTTCTCTTCCTCCCAAAACTCCTGGAGTCTATTTTGTTTCTGGCTGAAGAAGCCAAGTTAGAGTTGTCGACGCAGATGACCGTTGCCTGGCTGCTTGAAGCAATGCAAGGAGAGTCCAGAAAGCTTACTCAGTTACAGGGAATGAAGCGTTAAAGCCTTCTGTTGTAGGCAGTCAACAAAAATAAACAAGTTCAAGCAGCTTTGTGAATTAGGAGAGTTGGTTAGGATAAAAAGCTATTTAAAGGAAGTGGGAACTTAATGCTGAGATGAAAGGACAGGTCAATAGGAAAGGAGGAGGAGATGGCAGCAGCTTTTGACCTGGTGGCATTTTTCAAGGGCCTCTGTACGTCATTTGGGCTTTCATCCTTCTTTTTCTATAATTATTCTGTATGCAGTGAAGTAATTAGAAAGATGTTTGATGCTCTGGTGAGCTTTCGTAAGCCATTCATTTCCTGCAACAGTACTGCCTTTGCGAGGGACACAGACTTTTCAGAGAAACGATGTAGAAACCCTATGAGCGCACCCCAGGGAAAATTCCTCCCTGTTCTGGCAGCCACACGCAGTATGCCTTGCACTTTTTAAATTTTCATTTCTAACAAGGAAACTAAGTCATCAAAAAAGACACAGTTCTACAATCTAGGTACACATGGAAAACACTGTTGCCTCATTTCACCTGAATGTGGTTAGCCACTCGGTATGTAGGCTCTGACAGGGATGTTC
Source organism: Cariama cristata (assembly GCF_000690535.1). NCBI lineage: Eukaryota > Metazoa > Chordata > Aves > Cariamiformes > Cariamidae > Cariama > Cariama cristata. Next base: position 10,836 of record NW_009631916.1, read on the forward strand.
CTGAAGGATAAGATTTCTACGGGACAGCGAGCAGATGAATTCTCAATTTACTTGCCTGAGCAAAGCAGAAGAAATTGCCTTCTGTAGTGTGCTCAGGGTCACAACTGATTATCACTCCAGCAACGCCGAGTCCAAGGAGCTCTCGAGGTCATGCCTTCCTCACCCTTCGTGCTCCAACACACTCACCTGCAGCCAGTCATCCTCAGCCCCAAGCAGCTTCGATTTAGTCCTTTTAGCCTAGTGCCCATATTCTCCCAGCCCCTGCTGTTTTCACTGCATAAATGAGCTTGTTTGACCTGAAAGAGGAAGAGCTTGGCCTCTGGATTGAAGGTCTCCCATTGCCACCTCTCCATACAACACCCCACACTAACCCCAAAGAAGGCTAACGAAGTTGTAGCTCCCAGACTTTAAACATCAGCAGACCCACAGGTGGTCCTTACAGGTTTTCACAGAGCAACATCCACCCAAATGCAGGAGCTTTCAAGACAACTCACCGTTAGGTTTAGCATGGCTTCACACATCAGCCAGAAGTCATTTATCTATTTATATACCATGGCTTATCAATATGTATGGGCTACATCCATTAACCTAAAAGGGATCTCCTGAGTCATGAAGCCTAGTTTCATGCTTTCTCAAGAATCTCACTCAATTCAACCATAAATTTACCAAAAGACACTAATCAAATTCTGTTGAAAAACAAAGAAAAATTAGTAATTAAAAAACCCTGTACAAACTCATTACTCAATGTTTGTATATTAAGAAATCATCTCAAATCTAGCTTCCAAATCAAATATCCTGCAATATTTTTTTTGCCATTTTTTCAGCTTGCGTTTCAGCCAAGGTGAGGATCATTGGGCTGTAGTCCACACTAGCACTACCCAGTATGCTACGGTAATACAGCAGTTGCACGTAACCTTGCTCAGATAACTGAGAGGAGATGCCTTTCTAGGGTTCCTCATACACATCCACTATTTTCATGGGTTCTTTGAGGGTTCAGTGAAAGAATTCATTATTATTGTGACTCCTTTCAATCCCAGCTGCCATCACTGCATTATCAGTTTTCAGTTGCAGGAGGCTGAAACATTTTCCCTTCCCAGGGAGTATTGTTCTCTTGTCTCCAGACTTCCCACAGTCTGTTAAGTACTTTTTTTTCCTAAAATCTTCCCCCAGGGGTTGGAAATGTGGGTAGGCTAAAATGGAAGTGGTTTCAAGAGGGGTCTTTTTTGCACTCTGGTAAATTCTGGGTTCCCCTTTTTCATAAAAGGTCACAATGGTTTTACAATATTGGTAAGGCTCCTGTGATAAGATCTGAGCCCTGTGTGTATCTGCTGTGAGTATCTGGGGAGTTGGCCCAGTTTGTGCAGTTTTGCATTTCTTTCTGATGGTGGAAATTCCCTCTTTACTGATTGTGTGTGATACGCAACTTTTACTGTCATAACTCTCACATCTCTGATTTCATTTGCAGAACACCACCTCTACTTTTTTCACAATTTGTAAACATATCTATTCCTACTCCCAGCTGTAGCATGTGCTAGGATAGGTAGAAAGAAAGATTTTTGATTCTGCAGTGGAGCTGTTGGCAATGTCCCCTTAAGGACCATTCTTGGGTTTTTAGAAGATCTTTCCAAGTGTTGAGCTTGGATGTTAGAAGAAGAACCAAAAACTTTTCTGGGTGCTGGAAGGAAGAAGAGACCCATGTGAACTACCAAAACATGGGTGAATCAGGAGACGGCAGAGAGAAGTGGAGGAACTTGCAGAAGTTTCCTTAGAGGATGGAGAAATGTGGATGAGCAATCAAGCAGGCGGCGGCCACATTCCAGAAAACCAAGAGTAGCCCTTGTAAGTGCATTTTGAACGTGCGTATTGTACAGTCCCAGATGCAAATAACCATCAAACCATTGTAGTAGAGAATAATAAATGACAAGAATTCTCACTGCCTTTATTTTGACTTCTTATTCGACAATCACTTACTGTCTGCTTCTCAGTTGTCAGGCCTTTATTCTTTCTCCCGCATTTGTCCAGCAATGCTGTGAAAGGAAGGGCACAACTAGCCTAAGACATTTTTAAAACTGACTTTTTCAGTCCTTTTCCTTTGGCTGACCAACAAGAAATAGGCATATGCATGCAACACCGTCTGGCAAGAATACCAAACTGAACTGCATGGCACCTGGGTAGAAAGTGTAGAGGTTCAATAAAGCACTTTGCAGTTCCATACATTTCAAGAAGTACTAACATCAGTCAAAGTCTCTAAGATTAAATCCCATTCTTTCTCTTTCAGGTCCTGATGACCAGAAGAAGTGGTGAGTAGCTACGCAGATCATCCAGGCATCTTTCTGCCACACTTCCGACTGAGCAGCAGTTGTGTTGGTTCAGCAAATTTGTGCCCTTAGCTTTAGGGGGTGGACACAGGGAGGACAAAGAGAACTTTAAGGGTTCAGCAACTCCAGAGTCCTAGATATGGAGTGTAGTGATATATACTGGTACACTCTGTGTTTGAGGTGCATAAAAAGAGCTACTGTGGCCATTTTTTCAGCAACTCCAGAGTCCTAGATATGGACTGTAGTGATATATACGGGTACGCTCTGTGTTTGGGGTGCATAAAAAGAGCTACTGTGGCCATTTCTAAACAGTTTGCAGTTCACAGCTCTGCATATTTCTGTCGATGCTTCAGTGACAGAGCTGGGATGACACATTTCTGTACTTAGCTGGAGCATTATGAAGTTTCATTCACTTCAATTTGTATTCTGGAGTTAGCCTAGAACTGCCTCTTGATGGAGGTTTTCTCCCTTTTAAAGGCTGCAATATTCTTCTTCCTCCTAGTGCCCCACGTCTGGTTGCACAGAGAGGAACTCCCTCTGTGGACAACTGGATGCTATTTCCCACGCGGTGTAAAAATTAGTGGTTTGAAAGTACCAGAGGGCTTGACCCCTGCTTGATTAGTTCTTTGAGTCACCTCACAAGTTAGTCCTTGAACAGTTAACGTCATTGTCCATCATCCCTGGGTGATAATCCATAGCCAAGCAGGGCAGAGGAGCAAAGACGACAGACTGAGGGTCATCTATCCACATAGAAACTGTATCTTAACAACTTCCTTAAGCACTTGTGCTTGAATTCATGGCAAATTTCAACTATAGTTCATCTGAGACACCTCCAAGATATTTTTGTCTCCTATTTTTGTCAGAGCAGATGATTAATGAACCTCTGCTTGTTATGTAAAAGTCAATAAGGCATTTGTTTCCCGATTTGTGTGAGGAGGAAGGGAGCGATTGTAACTTGCCACAAACTGTGTGGTTCTCAAGCACATTCCTATGTCGTACATTTCTCACTTTTAATGAAGTCCAGATCAACCGTCTATCAAATGTTCTTCCTCATTTGACACAGGTCTACAGTTCTAGTGCAATTTCCTCCCTTTTAAGTGGATGCAAAATCCCCAGTCACTCTTTCAGCAGAGGAATAGGTAGTTCATTTCTAGGTCTCTCAGTATTATCACATGCATCTATGCCTCTGAGTCCAAAACTCCCGCACTTTTCACAGTTTCAAGGCTAGCCAGGTTGCTATCAAGTTTGTTAGCTGCCTCAGCTTAAGCAAAACCCTACTTTCTGTCTCTCTGTCCCATTTTCCACATTATTTGAAGGACTTTTCCCTAAGTGCTTGTGATCTTTATCCCAGGATTATTTTATATTTCAAACAATCCTCCTGACTGTGACTAATTTTGTCACAGTAGTAGTATTTACCTCAAGCGCTTCTCTCCGCTTTTTCTGACTACCAGTTTCCTGGTTTAAACCAAATTTAACACTTCTTTCCAACCACTTCAAGCACCATGAAGCAGATGAGAATCCCTCTTTATCATCCAGCTTGGCAGAGTCCTGCGCTTACAGCATTGACTGTGATGGGGTCCCATACTCCGTGCTTTCACAGGAGTTTCCTCTTCTCTTGCCATTGCAAACACTGTGATGAATATCACAGGCTCCTAAAACCAGGCTGGCCTGATCCTGACCCAGTCATCCCCGTGCAGAGGAGAGCTGGCCATGTCGCACGGTAACACGTAACGCTGAAGTCACAGGCAAACACCCAAACAGGTCCCATCAGAGAACAAACTTCCCGACCGTCTCTCCTCGACCATGTACTTGGCACTGCCGAGCATACTGCCAAGCATTGCAAGTCAAGACTTGCAAGAACCATGTCCCCAACCTGAGCTGCTTCCTCATGAATCAGGAAAAAAAATACACTGCTGATGCTCAAATCTAGCTGAGCATTTATTAATTGGTCCATTAAGAGATACCCCATATAGTCTATATGTATGGATGCTGCTTGCATCCTCTGTTCTGGGTGGGTCACTTCTCCCTCTTCTAGTAATTCATTGAAGCTGCTCAGCATCGCAGGGATGTGACCAATCTATCCTACCTTGGACGTTCAGCCTGAACAGATGCGAACAAGCGAACATTGTCAAAGAATGAATAGGAAGTGGCTTTGATTTTCTAATCAAGCATCGATTGCCTAATGTCACTAACATTGAAGGTAAGGGTGGTTTTTTTCAACCTTAAAGCGTTCTTTCTTTTTCAAGCAGGCAGCTCTAGTCAATAGATGAAAAAACAAGGAATGACAAGTTTATACCAGGAACAAAGTAAGAGACTGTATCATGCACAGTCTGCTAAAAACTCCAATTCTTTTTTTCCTGTAAGTGGGAATTCTACTTGAAAAAGGATTTCAGATTATGGGCCTGTACGAATTAGAATTTACTTTCTTACCCACAGAGCTCTTTCCACACAGGGTTAAATAACTAACAACATCGTTTGTCTTTTCTTTGATCAAAGTTTAATCAAACAGTAACCATGGGGATGTGAAGATGTAAAGGCAGAAAAATCAAACACCGTGCATAATACCTCTTAATAGAGGTTCAGTAACCATAAAAATAAATAATCTGTCACTGTTTCTAGGTTCCTTGAGCCAAACAGATGAAAACATGACATTTTTTTCTGCATTGCTAATGTCACAAGATTGCAACTAGAAGAATACCTGGGCATGTGGTGTTCTATAGGAACAATTATTTTTGACTAATTATATGTTTTCCTGGAAGAGGGAAAGTCACTTCCCATTTTTTTATTTCATGCCCCAGGTCCATCAAAAATAAATACAATCCTGTACTAAGGACAGCAGTTTGAGTTACACACTGAGGGCCAAATCTTGCAGTCCTTCTTCAAAGGAAAACATCTCCTTACTGCTTTAGGAGCTGAGACTAATAAGCTGGCCTCATATTCGCCACACAAAGACACGTAGAAACACAGAAATCTGCGAGCTTCGTACTGAAAACAGAACCGCAGACTCAGCAAACAAACAGCACAGAATTATTTGCTCAATTACTCTCAGAGCACAACATCCCATTACCCTTGAGCTGGCAAGGGAAGGACGGGGCTCAGTTCCGATTTTTTTAAAATATTTTTTTTTCCATAATTTTATAATATTACCAAATCTTAGCAGATCATGATGGGGCAGCAAATACCACCTTCCCACTTCAAAGTTTTAAAAAAAAAAAAATTTAGCATGGACAAAATAATGTATATTCCCCAGGTAATGCCTCAAAAAACCCCTCAAACCACAATGGCTTGAAAATTTTCCAAAACTACTCAGTCTGAGCCAGGTATCTGGTGTGGAAAATTACAGTCCAAATGGTTAAGAATTGTTAGAAGCAATTGAAAACAGCTTTTCCCAAAGAAAAGTGTGGGGTAACCTTACCGATAGGCAGGGCAACAAGTTCTGCACAAAATAATGCAAAGAGAATACCAAGTAAATAACACTTTCGTTTATGCTGGTCCCATCTCCTGTTGAGATGATGATTGGTAACTGCTTAACGACTTACTATAGCCACTCGAGTAATAAATCAGAATTGATGGCTTTCTCTTTGCGTAGGCTGTGAGATTTTCATTGTCCTCATTGATGCAGCCCACCGTCCCTTACTTCACTCTCCTCCACCACGACAAAGTACACCAAACATACCACCGCATAGCTCCATCTCATTAGCAGCCGTAGCCTGACAGCAATTTAGACCCTTGCTTTTCGAGGCGGAGGCGGGGGGGAAGGTAACAGAGTCAGGCAATTTAATTTAATTGCACAAAGCGCCTGGCCGAGCTGCACCCTCCTTCCCCGGCTCTCGTCTTCTCCTGCTCCCACCCAGCACAGAAAGGGGCTGCTGCTCTGTGAAGATCTGACACCCATCACCCTCGGCCAGTTCTTTGCCTTTTATTCTGCTATTTATTAACTGATGTCTGCAGATAATTCCGATGTACTCCGGCTTCATTATGAGAAGGCAGGCTCTCAGTTCAGTAATCTCCCAAGATAAAAGAAAACAAGGAAAGAAGAGGAGAAAGTCATTTATGTACTTCAGGCACTGCGCCAAGGCTCAAGAAACGTGGGCTGCTCTCGCCGCTACCACAAAAGGCATCCATGGGCAGGAGGATGGCTGGCCTTTGCCAAGACGTGCCTCAGCCTGCCTCGGTTAATGCCTTGGTGGTTGCACAACCGTAGTTTTCTCTCTCTGGGCACTGTCTCTTCGTTGTTCTTGGCCACCCCACTGCTACAAAGGGATGGATTTAGCACAGCTGTGACACCAACAATTACAAAGGGATAGGATTATATTGATTTAAAAGCTAGGCTTTTACTTTTGCCTCTGTTTTCTTTGTTGCTCATCCTATAAGCCTCGAGCCCTGCCTACCCCGGGCAGCTGGCCAGAGGGTCGGCGTGCAGGCGGCCAGGAGCAACCATTGCTTTCTCCTAACCTCGCCTCTTCCTCTACCCCCATGGTAGGGCTCTCTCCCTGTAATTTCTAAGCTGAGCTTAGAGAAATGGTGAGGTAAAATACAGGCTTGGGGTGGGGGGAAGAAAAAAAATAATCTTATCTTTCCAACCTAGAAGTCTTAAAAACAAAAAACAAAAGTAGGGATACTCTTTCTGGAAAAGCAGCGGCCCTTAACCATTACCTTTTTCAGTTCAAATCCAGAACAATAACTTGTAAAAATAAAAACGCTGGAGCAGAGTGAGACCTGCCATGTTTCCAGAGGCTAAAACCCAGAACCTGCAGCCCTGCTTGAGGCAGCTGGGACGGCACCCTTCTCCGCAGCGTGCTTCCCTCACGCTTGTGCCTTCCTGACTTTGTAAGGCTCTCCTCCTCTTAAGCATGAATAATGAACCGATCCGGGTTAAAAATAACTTTCTTTTTCCCCTCAGCTATATTTTTTTTTTTTAAAACCAGATCATCCTCATGAATCCAGTCCGCAAGGTAGCTCTGCAAATCATTCATCTAGCAGAAGGGCTGCTGCCCAAGTACGAGGGGGTAGCAAGCAGTCCTGGGTTTAACACAGCATTTGCTGGTGATCCTCTCTCAAGAAACCATTCCTGCGTGCAAAACCCCAGAGCTTAGCCTTATGGAAGAGCTGTGGGGCACCTGGTCGGAGGAAAAACTGCTCTCCGGTGCCTGTTGTTGCTTCTTTATTGAGGCCATTACTCCCAAGTATCCTTGTCTGCATCTAATTCTGCATCTAAGATGAAAGGTAGACTCCATGCTTGTGTTCAAACCCTCCTTGCATCCACATTACGTGAACACAGCTGCAGCTTTTGGGGAACACCAGGTCCCACAGCCACCCTAAGGAAGGAGGACCGAAGCCCAGACCTCCCTGCGTGGTGCTGCTCAGCAGATGGACTGGCCGAATTTCCCTGTCCAAGCTACTCATCTGCATCCCACCTGCACTTCCACCTGCTGTAAGGCCTTTCCTGGGAAGGCAGAGGGGATTTATTGGCAACCAGAGCCCTGCCTGCCCGGCGTAGAAATCTGCAGAGCTGTGCTGGGGGATGTGATAAGCACGAGCCTACTTTCTGGCTCCTGCGATCATTACAAACGTAGCTCCTCATCTCTTCATGCTTATTACTTCCCAGCACCACCTCCTGGTTCCCTCTCACAGCTTATGAAAGCTTGCGACCGTTTTTCATTAATGTCAGGGTGCCTATTCTATCTGCAGGCGATTATTAAACCGCCTCTTTCTTATCTCTCCTTTCCTCCGCCGCTAAATGTGTCACCCATCCCAATATCTGCTCTACCATACTGGCTTACTACCTCTCTCCTTCCTTTCAGTCATGTATCAGCACTATCTGCTCTATTTAGCTACGGGAGATTCAGACTTTTTCTTGGGGTTTTTTGTTTGTTTGTTTTGGTTGTGGGTTGTTTGTTTTGGTTTTTTTTTGCTATTTGCCATTTTCACCTTGAGTCCTTCACTAACTCTACTTGCAGTAAATCAAACCCTTTCCCACAGTATAAGCATCTTTGCTGGAATAGTCTCTGGGACTGATGGATTCCCTATCACTTTTGTCTAATGCCTTTCTCAGATCCTGTACGAAGCACTTTGTTATCCAACCTGAGGCCAATTTAAATATCTCCTGCTCTACAAGTACCTGTCACACTTCAAAGGTATGTTGTAGACCTTCCTCCAAAAGCGGCTGTGCTGGCACCCCATAACTGATACTGCTTCAGTTAATTTTACAGGACAGGCTGCTTTGTAATATGTACCATTTCTGGCCAGAAAGAATATCCAACAACCACCACCTGATACAATTGCTTCCTCTTCCCTACAACAGCACTGCCTCTTCAAAAAAATCCTATTTTCCTTTTCTATCCACTCCCACTTCACATTTTCCTAAGGTGAGGCAGAATGCAGGACTTCCATCTCAGTTTTGTGAACGTCCCACTTTTTTTTTTTTTTCCCCTCTTTAATCCTATGCCATAAAACACCAGGCAGCAACATTTATCCTGGAAGTCATTAACCCATTATTCTTAGATATACAGCAAATGCACCGCCTATGCTGCAGGGTAATTGCTCACACCAAAATGCTCCTTCATGTACATTCGTTGTTAGAAATGTATTCAGCTCTAGTTCCAGTACTCACTCCTAGGACACGCAGAGTGAGCACAGTTTAGTAAGCTCTACCCAGTCTCCAAGTCTGGCAAATGAATAAATTTAGGAACAAGCTATTGATTCATTTCAGCTGGGATTTACGGTGGCTTTATTGCACCCACAGCTCCTTAAGCTGCCATCACTTTTTGGAGTACCTGCAATCGGTGCAGCCCTCTTCATAAATTCCACAGATGAAATTATACTCTGCTTTTACAATTTATCCTAGTGCTTTTTGCCAGGCTTTTGCAGCACATATACCACAGACCTAGACTTGAGGAATTCAGAAATGAGTTCATTGGTATGTGACTGTACTAAATACAGTTTAGCATTTTTCTTTTAAGTGTTCCTCATGTTCAGCATGTTTGGATCCGATTTCTACCTAATTACCATCACCTCTAAATACCTTTGGACAAGTTACCCTACCAGGAAGGCTGCTTCAGCTTTGCTTTTTGCTGTGATGATGTAAAATCATGCTCATTTACCTTAAGCTTGACCCAGGGCGTCTTCATTGTCCACTACCTCAGACTCCTGAAAGTCAAGAGCTTTGCTGCTCCTACATCTACCTCCATTTTCACCATCGTTCTGTGGATCCCCACATTAACAACATATAGGCATACTGTCCCTCTTTATACACACATGATCCTGGGGAGCAACGCCGTAGCTTTTTAGCCAAGAAACACTTTTCTGCCAAGCATCTCTATTTTTGCATCTCAGCCACGTGGCAAACAGGGTCACCCCAACCCTGGGCCAGCTGCTCTACACTGCAGCTCTTCCTAAAAGTGCTACCAAAACTCCTAAGCACTAAGCTCCAACTGCTAAATAACATGGCTTCACCCATTCTTCTGGAGCCCACAGAATATCCTGACCCATACTGGGCCCCACCACCACCTTTTTTTTATTTTAAAGCCTCTTGCCAAGGCCTTCATGAAGCCAGTGATGTTCCAGCATTGGTGCCTTCAGCCAGAGCTGTCTCCCCAACTCCTGCTAGCGACGGCTGCTTTTTCCACACTTATTTTCTCTGAATTCCAAGCATTTTATCCCCAAACCCAAATGTCACCTTCCTTCAAAAAAAAAAAAGTTAAAAAATCACCAGGCTACAAGCAGGCAGTTTGGTAAGCTTGTCAGAACTCATTCCTGTTCCATGTTGTGACGCGAATCTTAGGTTGCTCTGTTAAAAGCTGTAGCAGGTGCATAAAAAAAGAGTAGATCTTTATACTTCATTCCCCTCCGAACCCACTGTTCTTGAGGAAGACATATCTTTAGCTTGAGAAACCTGCTTTGTCCACTGCATGACCAGCTAGCAGCTCTTTCTCTGGCTGCATCTTCCATAGCAGGGGTTTCTTCCATCTGGATGCCAGGTCCGCTCTCCCAGCGTTTGATCAGTTAGCCGCAATCACACCACACACACAATCCAGAGATATCTGCCTCTCTCTAACCCCAGATATCAAATGTTCCCACCTCACCTCCCGTCCTTCCAGCGTCATCCCGCTGCAATACAAGCCCTACCTACCTCACACGTGCATTTTCTTCTCCTCTTCACGCCCCTTGTCTTCTTATTGACAATTTCATAAGTGTTTGTGTAAGATGTTACAAAGAATTTGACAGGTGTTTTGCTTGCATTAAAAGAGAAAGTATTTCTGGTAAGCGATACTATTATTACATTATGCCTAGTGGGATAATCATACAAGCATTTCAACCTTTTAAGCAACACTTTTTCTTTCTTTTTTTTTTTTAATCATCTTTTTTACTCAAGAAAAGCAGGTGGAGTAAAGCCCTCAGTTTCTATACTGACTGCATCCCACATGGAAGCAAAAGTTTGGCTGAGCTTTTCCTTATATAGGCTACATTTTGTGTGCACATTATGGCATTGAGTGTGTCCCCCAAACCATGATCAAAAGAGGCCGAAGTAACCCCCCTCCCAGGTTCCCATAGTGAGGTATCCACCTTTCTTTCCATCATTTCCATGCAAATACATCCAAATACAATGCAAATACATTCAAAACTACGTCCAACAAAGTAATTTTTTTTTCTTTCGCAATTGCAAATAGGATATACTTGCTTTTCTAGATGCTCAGCAGGTTACTCTCTCTGCATTCTTTAATTGCTAGCACAACTCAGGTGCAAACACTCAAGTTCCTTCGGCCAAAGAAGCCCTGCAGCAGCCCATGACAGAGCAGGCTCTGCTTTTATAAACTTATGGCTCGTTATCAAGTAAAAAAAAAACCTGGAGGATCCAGCTTTAGGCATCACCTGATACAAAAAAAAGGTCTTAAACAGGAGTTGGCTGTGTTGTTGGTGACAACATGTGACGTAGGATGAACTTTTCAAGGGGTCTCAGCAGCAGCCTAACTCTGCTTCCCCACCTGCAGCTTTAACTTTGAAAGGACCGATGCCAATCAATCCAAACACTTGGAAGATCTCTTCTGTCGGATTTCTGGCTAAACTGTTTCATACAAAATGTTGTATTGTCTTTTAGGAACCATAAGGAAGAAACATCTTTCGATAAATAATTGCATAAATGGTGACACAAAGTTCCAGATGTATTATGTCAGCAGTTTCTCAGTTAAACATCTCCATTTACACCTGGCCTTTGGTGATTCTCATGTCAACAAGATAAAAATGTTGCAGATCAGACTCTGCCTCCAGATGAACTTGTGCATGAGGGAGCTTACTTTCATCTTGCAAGTGGCTGTTAATTAGATATGCTATACTAAGTAGAGCATAAGGAAGAAAGACATTCTTACAGACTTTTTGTAATTAATGAAAAAGTATATTTAAGTCCACAGCTTGAATTAAAACATACACAGGAGAAGGAAAAGCTTTCTTTGATAAATTCCAGACTACAAGATGAGGACTTTCAATGAGCTGAACCAAAGCATTTGAATGCTTAAGATCTGGGTTTACATTTTGGGGCATAGATCCACCATTATTTATAATCTTTGGTAGTATCTAAATGGCTGAAAAACATTTTTGCTGCTGTTCTATAGTGGTGATATCAGCAAGGAAGAGCCTGAAAGGATTTCAAAATAGCACACTACAACCAAGTGAGAATGTTACACAAAATAAAACACCTTCAGAGAACCATGGCATGCATCTCCAGCACAGCAACACAGGATGGTCATGGGCTGTGAACAGCACCTTCCCATGGCTTGAGTAGCTTGTCATTTCTGCTTTCTACTGCAGGTCTCAAATGGGAACACTAAGGGAAATATAGGATTATTTTTTTTTAATCATCTAAAATAGAGAAAGGGAAGAAGGACACTGATGAAATCTGTTCAGGAGGTTGTGATAGACAACACACTAGAAAGAAGGTACCTGCCAAGTATGGAGAGGCAAAAAGAGAGCAAGAGTCAAAGAAGATGGATAAGACAGAGAAGAAAGCAGCATGGAGGGTCAATACCCTTTTAAAAATAAAAGCTTTCATATGGTTTTAGTATATAAATATGTTCAACTCACAACTGCGAATCAGTTGTAGTTCCATTGTAAAAGAGAAGCATTACGGTTTCTGATCCGGTCTTAACACTGCAAGCAAGGAGCCTTATTTGTTGATAAGTGCCAAGCTGGCCGATGTAAGCTGAATATCCTGTGTCATTTCCCACCTCGTTCCCCCTAGCGAGGTTCTCTCTGCCATCACTGAGACGCACTCTCAATGGCTTCGGTGTGGGTGCAGAGAGGCATGCGGTCAAACAGGCTGCCGACGCCAAAGCAGCCGTAGACCCCACCTCTCCAGCATAAATTTAGCTTAAGTCTAACCCATTATTTTCAAGGTAAGAATAAAATCTTTAAAGAGGGTTATTTTTGAGGAGAAAATGCTGATTAATGTAATAGCTAGGTAGCATATGTGTGAGACCAAGAATAAAGCCCCTCTACAATAAGCATCCTAAACGTGTCATCTATATTGAAGCCAACATAAGCAATATACAGCAATTGGCCCACGGGAGGAGCACACGTTACTGCAAGGCATTGTGGCTTCTCTTGCTGTGGTGGTTTATAAGAACTACGTAAATAAACACCAAGAGAAAATAACTAAAGGTCCTTGATTCGGAGATTTCAGTACTTTACCAAAGACTCTGCAGGTGCCAAAGAGTTTTGACACTGCCTTTCAACTCAATAAATAAGGTATATTTTTCCTAGGATTATTTTTCTTGTGTGAGGAGGAAACTCAAATTCAAAACTATTACTTCAGTCTTCCAGGAGGAGAGTGCTCAGCCTTTCTTGTTCATAAATGCATTTAAAATGTCACACTCTGAGAGAAGAGGAAAAGGCAGCTTGAAGTCTGGAAGTACTTCCCCAGCTATCTTCAAGGACATCAGCAGGCCGAGCAAATTTCAGCGTACGTATTTTGAAATGCTGAAATGCTACTTGCCCTTATGACCTGGATTCTCAGAGATCCTAAACTTACCTTTAAGGATTTTAGGGAACTGCCTAGTATGCGAAGAGATAATAGCTGAGACATGTAGCTTATTTGATGGATTTCCTGTTATTCAAGCTAATAGTGGAAAGTAATTTCAACAACACATAAGTTTCCATTTGTTTGTAAACATGATAGCCCCTCACCCACACAATACACCAAAAATACTCTATTGATTTCTGCAAATCTTTCACACAGGGTTAGATCTTCAGGCTACCAATTACTGCACATTCTGCTCCTTTCTTCATCGCTGTCTTCAGAGTGCTATGTTCCAGGCTGGCATTAAGGATTCAGCTGGCACGCTTACATGATATATAATCCCATGGTTTATCTATGCGACTCAGAGTTAACTTGCCCAAGGGAGTGGGTTAGCAAAGATCTTTCCTACCACAGGCCTTTGATACCTGACAGAAGTCAGACCTAACCCGGTGTTTTCCCGTTTATGAACATTTTGCATTGCTCACCCCTTTCCAGCACCAGCAAAGCTCAGTGTCCGGGCTTTCATCTCCGCCTCCGCAGCCTCCTCAGCCCCGGCAGCGACGCAGCCGCAGGGATGGCTTCTGGCTGCTGGAAAGACCTGGGATTTATTCCCAGACAGGAATTTCTGAATTCTGTAAATTGATCATTTCTCCCTACATCGTATCTCTGCCTGCCTTGTATTTACCACCTGATCAATGCACCTCAAACTTCTTCTCAGGTGGGCTCTAATAGAGAGGATTGCAGAGATTGATCCTCAAAGTCCCTGGGGACTTATAACCACTCTTGCTTATAAAAAGCGCTGTCATTTTTTAAAATTGTTTTCTGCTTCGGTCAAGTCGTATGAAGGCCACGATCTTCTATCTCAGCCTCTTAAGCAGAATTACTCAACCAGCTTTAAATGAGCTCATGTGGTATCAGTGGCACATAGCTGATGTGGCCAGATTCCCTTCCCCTTTGCTGTAGCCAGGTGCCAGGCTGACGTTTTCCAGGTTGGAGCCATTTTTCGTGTTCCAGCTCTAAAATCTGCAGGTGTTTCTCATGCCTGAGGCCACAGAAAGGACCCAGCAGCCCTGTCGATGGCCATGGCCTTGGCGGCTGCACCGTGTCTCCAAGTCACCCTTTAATAGTCACAAAAAGAAGAAACAAGAGGTCAGCTGCTTATGCTTCCCCACACTAAGCGCTTCTGGCGTGTCTTCCCAAAAGCATTACAACCCAGAAAAATAAATTCAAAACCTGATAATTCTCTCTGCCTTAAAAAACAAAACAAAACACTAAATTAACTGGTACGTTTATTTTCCCTCTTATTTTTGTTATTTCCAGCCAGTTGGTATTTTTTCCCAAATTAACATATTGCTCATGTTTTTAGATGAATTTAAAACTTTGATCTTCTTAATACTGGAATTTGACATCTGCTAAAAATTATGAGAGCAGCTTTAACCCTGCACATAGTTTTAATTCCGTATTAAAAAAAAAAAAAGTCAAGCTGAGCTAATGAGTATGTCATCCTTGCTGTTACGAATGAAAACCCACACAGTTATTTGGGACATAAATAACCAGTCTTGTTATTTCCAACAGAGCAGACAAGTGACAACAATCTAGGGACAACCCCAGGGACCATGATACTGGGGATTTTGCATCCCAGGACCTTCTTCCCCTCTGGTGGTTGCTGTAAGTGGCTTCCAAGCTTTGGACCCACCAAACCATCTAAGCATAGGGGTAGCTTTCCATGTGAAGCGGCACACACCACTCCATGCCGGTAGCTACGTTGAAGCATGGCAATCCTGTGTTGCTTCTTCAGCTCAGCCCCGTTGGGCAGGAGGCCGCTGCCTTTGGGTTGGGTGCCTGCTCCGGTAATAATAAGCGCAGTCCGTTGCAGTCCGCCAGCTACGTTCCCAACCCGACTCTTTACATGTTCTTCTCACACAAGCACAAATGTTTATCCCACTTAGTTGCTATTCTTCTCCAGTTGGCAACTTCCTTTGAGAGGCCCACATGTTCTCCTAGATTTCCACCGTAATGAGGAGACCTGAGGAAGCTGCTTCTCTCGGTGCTCATCGGTGCATACATCAGGGCATACCCAGCTCTCTGCCTAACCATATTTCATCTCAGATGGTGCCAGGCCAGCACTTTTCACCCACAGTAGCACTAATTTGATGAGGAACATGCTTGCCTGGGGATGAGCCGCTACTTAGCAGTTCTTGGTAACCCTAATATTTTTGGAGGCCATTGACCCATTTCAATATCATTTGAAAAGGAGAGGAAATCATTTCAGACCTATCATCTGGAGTCCTACAAGTTTTGGGGAAAAACAAGGAGCTAGAAAGAGACACTTGCAGACCACAGCACACTTGGTCTGTCCTGTGGGAGGCATTTTACAATGGGCTTTCAAGGTAGAAAAGGGAATTGAGAGACAGAAAGGCACAAACAACATGGCAAAGCAGGCTTCATTAGCTCTGCTGCTCACAGAACAACTTGTATCTGACTCCGGGCAATTATCCAGCCAATAATGACATCTTCAACTCAGCATAAAGTCTTAGACGAAGACAGGGGAGGTTTAGAGGCTGTCCAGTTACGTGCCGTCCAACACGTATAATCATGCTCACGTATAATCATACAATTTAGTGTATTGAGATATTTTTTATTTTGTTGTTACATAAAAGCATCCAAAAGATAGCTTAGGTAAGGAAATCAACTGTGAAAGTGAGGAAGATGATTGTCTTCCAAAGCAGCTGAAAGAGAAAAGTACCGTAGTTTAAACAGCTTGTATTGACCAGATGAGTTAGTATTTTACTTTCTCCTCTTTTCTTTTTTTTTTCCCTGTCAAGAATACTCACAGAATATGCCATAAAGTAAGTTCTAATTCTCACAGCTTTCCTGGTTTTAGGCTTCAACATTATTTTGTTTGTTTGCTTGCTTGCTTTCAAATTTGATGGAAATAAGGAGGCCCTTAAAAGACTTCTATTGCTCTTGGCTGGTTTCATCCTTAGGCTTGTGTTGATAGAAAGCAAAACTGATACTTACTAAAAGCTAATAAAGATATTAGTTATTTCCAAAAATATGATTAAAAAAACCTAAGCAATATTCCAAGTTTCTTTTGTGGTGGTCGTTAGAGGTCAGTGGAAGTTTGTAAGAGTGCTGCCACATGAATTGCCCGGCTGTTGTGCAGCGTGGTCCTCAGCTTGCTATGGGGCACACGTAACTCTCCTAAGATGAAACAGAGGAAAGCCAGCTGCAACCAAGAGCAACATCCATGCGTGAGCTTTGGCAGGCATATTGTTTACAACAAATTTGTGTGTTGAATCTATATGGAGCCTGTCCAAATGCCCCGAAGCGAGAAATGTCATTTATATTCATATCCCAGAAAGGAGGAGAAAATTATTCTAAAAAGAGTTACAGGCTGCTGAGCGTGGAAGAACACCAGGCTTTCAGACAAAACTCTGCGTTGCTGAGTGTAGACACAAGACAGGTACTGTTCCTTTTTGCAAAGCCACTTACTTCTACATGGATGCTGTTTGCCATCAATATCCTTCGGCTTCAGGATGTTGCACACCCATAGTATCATAACATCTTCCCGTAGGCTAAGCAATTACAATGAGATGCCGCAGGGCGTGGGAGGAGGAAGAACAATTGGTGTGCTATCGGCTTTTCCTCACTACAGCCCTTAGCAATGCCCTTTGTCCTCACGGTCTGTTATGGACCATCAGGTGTCTTTTCTGGCTGGTCCATCAACCAGTTCTCCCCGTCCGCCTGTGGCTGTGGCACAGTGTCCCTGGGAGACCTGATGCAGAGCTAGGTCAGGCCTCAGCAATCCCCCTGCTCCCTCAACCTTCCCCTGGTCCCAACAGAGATCTCCTTATGTGGTCTTCAAAGATTAACACACCAGATCTGTTCATTTATGATTTGCATTATGCATGTCTTTCCCTCCTCTGATTTACGCTGTTTGCCTGCAGAGCCTGGAATAACTGAGAGTAAGCGCTATCATAATGACAGGGTCGAGTGTATTTCATTTAAAACCTGTGAAAATACACACGTCACCACGGTAAAGGGTCCAGGATCGCCTTAATTTATACCAGGAAAGGGCACAGGCTGAGACAGACAGAAGCAAATCTCCAGCTGTACAGAACAGCGAAGGCTTCACATGCCGATACGAAATTGTCCAACCACCACCCTTCTCAGCTGAGAGTTGAAGTCTTGGGCTTTGGCCATCTCACAGAAGAACACGGAGAGAAGGCCACCGAGATCAGCCCTACCCTGCCTGGCACCTCTGGAGGTGCATGGAGGGCTATGGACCATCCATAAGGTCCATATGGACCATCCCTGGCATTCAGGCTGGTGTTCTGAATCAGCAGGACAGGCCTATAGGTGTGTGCAAGATTAGAACAATTAAAGACTCGATTTGTTTGACTGATTTTACCGACTTCTGTTAAATCCATTTTTCAGACCCTGCAAGACTGTCTCTGCTGTTCCTGCCACTTCCAATCCTCCGTTCGCTGCTTTGGAGGAGCACCCAAGGTAAGCTGTGTGCCAGAAGCAAGCCACATTAGCGTGGGTATCTCTGGAGGGTACAGGTTACCCTCAAAGCCAAGAAATTGTAATTGATGGATTTAGGAGACATGTTCACACAAATGCACCGCAAACCCTATTTAGCAATCCACAAAACCAAACCCTAGAAAACAAATAAGCAGTAACATGAAAGTGCAATTGTTTGACTCTGCAATCAAGAGTTTACCATAGACTATACACGCAAAGCAAGTTGAAAGGCTTGGTTTTCTCTAATTACTCCATCATTTCCCTCATTCCCATGTGCCAGTGAGATTAAAGACTGATTTTGTTCTTTGCTGGGATGTCTCAGTAATATTATCCTTCCTCTTATCCTTCCTTCCAGAGAGTAGGCGCTGATCTGCAGGCGTGACAAGCCTGGGAAAGCAAAGGCACCTTCTTTTTTTCCAAACATGCTGCTTCTCTCCAGCCTGACTGCATCAGCAAGCAGCAATACGCAGGAGAGAGAAAAGGGGATGGGAGAGGCAATGGAAGAGATGTGGGCAGCTGGAGCAGTTGGCGTAATGAAGACACCAGAGGACAACGCAGAAGGGAGCAGGAAGGAGACCCTAGTTCACAGTCATCCTTCTCTGAACTAAATGTGGGGAATCCTGGCAAAAAGTTTGAAAAAAAAGAGAAATTTTAAAAAAGGAGTAATTTAGCCTGGATGTTCATGAAGCAACATCATCGTGGCAGAATTGGCCGTAACTGCCTCTCTACACGCAGTGGAAACACATGGTTTTGTGTCACCCTGGCTACAGGGACTGAAGGCAGAGCGTAGGCTACGTCAGTGGCTGGGGCTATCACAGAGACAATTCTCTCATCAGCCTGGTATTAGCCTCTCAAACTTCGGAGACCATTGCTGATTTCAAAGCAGCTGGCCACACTTTGAAATACAGCATTATATAGCCAAAAGCAAGGAAACACCGAAGCGCTCCTTTGCATATAATTGGCTTTTCAAAAATGTTTTCTCACCGCTTCTAAGACTCAGCTACTGAGCACTTTGAGAGAAGAAAAAAATGCACCTGTGAAACCTTGCATATGATGGGAAAGAGGAAGCTGCTGGTTTTCTTGCATTGTGCGGTTCCTCTGATTACCTCCCTCTTCCCTTCCCTCAGGAAGAAGTGGAAGAGAATAATCAAACTGGGGCAAGAGGGTCATACAAGTAGTGTCTGAAGTCAGCACCAATCCAAGGTACAGTCTGCTCTGTGTGACCACAAAATGTCCAGCTCAAACAACTAACTGAGCAGAACTGGTCCTCAGAGTTTGTAGTACTAATGAAAAGATTTCCATTAATCTTAACTATAAGCTGCAAAGAGATGGAGCCAGCTGGGCTCCCACACTGCAGCACCTTTGTTTTGCTACATGCCAACTCAACAAGTGTCATCTGCCAACCATAAAATTGGTTTGATATTGGGTTTTATGCATCAGGATCTGGATTCCTGCAGGCTTAAGGGCAGATACGGGGCTATGCTGGCCCATAGTCTCAACAGAGGATGTACAGCATAAGGCAGTGGGGACAAATAATGACTAAAGGGCATTTCTATGTTCCCTGAGCCATGCCAGTTCTTTTGGCATTGAATGCCAAAATGATATCATTCCACAGGCAAGAAATTGTGTGGGCTGGTAAACTGGTCGTCGCAAAGTCAAGCCAGTGGCACTGTCATGAGTCCAGGATTTGTGCTCCGTCAGAACTGCTAGATACCATGCTCCTGATTAATCATTTCCTTTCTACAGGAGTACCAAGCTGGTAAATTAGGCCCCAAGGGGAGCAAAATATCAAATTTTTCCAGGTTTGCTTTTCATCTGATCTTTCCCATAAATGCAGCCTTTCTGTTGAGTCCTTCATTCCCTATTCCCTGCTCTTCCCATCTCCCCTGACTCCGGGCCTTTGCCCTTCTGGCTTATTTTAAACCTCACTGATGCAGAATACCAGTCAGGAGGAGGGATGCTTGCCTGGGGAAAAGAGCCAAAAAGGACATTTCCATTTTTTTCACAGGGACTGATGAGTGGAAGGGAGAGTTCACAGCAGCTCCTCCAGCAGCCCTGCTTTTTTCTGCCTCTCAGTAAAATGGGCATTAAGAAATAAACATCAGAATTTGGATCCGTTGCCTATCTAAATCATCTTCTTAATATTTCAAAACCCTGTCTTACAACAGAGTCAAAACCAGCCTATTATTGCACCCATCGAGCAAGAACTGCCCCTGGTAAATTTTTACTTTTCTGTGTTTTTCTATATTTTTTTTGGTAGATAAATAAGAGCAGAAGCTTCTGAAGATCAAGAAAGCAGCAGGGCACTGACGTACAACAAAAATACTGGTTTATTCCAACTGCTTTCTGCGGGAAAAAGAAACTGGCTACCGGAGCTACTTCTAAGCAACCAGGTCATCATGAGATTCAGAAATGCATGTCTGGGGAAAACATGCATCCCAAGCGCAGCTGAATAGGAGATGTCCAGACGTCATTCTTTTTCTATTCCGGGAAAGGGGAAAAGGTGTCCTACAAAAATGTATTTTTTTCCTCTGTCTCAGGAAAAGCTGCAATAATAAATAAGCATCACAATATAAATCCCTGCCCTAGCTCTCCATCTGTTAAGCCACTACAAGACTCCAGAGAGAGTCTTCACACAAATAACACTAAATATAAATTCCAGGCTGCTCTTCATTTCTTTCTCAGAACCACAAAATCAGGAAGAACAGCTAAGTCCATGCTGCCAGGGTGAAAAATGTACCCTCGGTTACATTTGCCTCGGTTCCTTCATTGGTAACTGGTAGTCTACAAACAGACCTTACTGTTGGCTCAGATTTTTTTACTGACCAGGTCATGTTTTTCCATTAATGGATGAACCACCAAGGAATCACCAGGCAGTTTCTGCTTGTCCCAGAGGAGCAAAGAAGTTATCTTGAGGCACGCTCTGCCCCAGGCATGTGGTTAACAACTTGCGAGACAGACAGCACCGACAAGACCCAAGGCTGTTAAAGAGAAATTTCTCTCCAAACACTCTCCCAGCTATATTTTCCAAGCACTGTACTGATGCACTAAGGTTTTGCATAGTTAGGTGTAGATGTTGCAGTTACAGGAGAGGAGGATGATGAGGGATAACAAGCGGATACCAGCATCTTTGGAGGGGACGTGGCCAGCTGCAACTGGAGGATAAACTTGGGTGAACTTGGCCTTAGGGAGTAAACTATGCTTTGGCAAGGCTGTAGGTTGTTATTTCGAGAGCAGGAAGGGACAGTTTTTTGAATAAAATTCACTATATAACTGAGTTATGGGTAACATTTTCATTGATTATGTCAAGGAACCCACAAATGCAAGCTGACAGCAGCACAGTCCTCTGGGATCAATCCCAGGGATTCCCTCTAGGATCAAAACCTCCTTGACATCCCCGTCCTTTGTTACATTAACAATACTTGCTTTCTTTAAATCCTTCATTTCCCTAGTTTTTCCACTCTTTTTTGTGAATTAAAAATCCTTGCTACTTCACATCAGTTTCAGCTAACTTTCCAAGTGTTCCTTTTCCTCCTGAGCTTTATAACTTTTCTGCATCCTCACCTCTATGGTCCACTTTCTCTCCACACATCAGTCCTCTGAAACTTTGCTAACATTCATTCATGTTTCTTCATAACTGTCCAACAAGTTCTCATAATAATTCTCAGTATTTTGGAACTTCCAAATCCTTTCCAGGGATTCAAGATCTGTGCTTTCCATACATTTCTTCAAGTTTCTTTCTAAGCCTTCAGCTTTGTGCATGAGAATGACCAGCCGTATTATAATATCATTTTATTAGAAAAAGGTCACTAAATTGCTGTACACAGTAGATACTCTGATCATGTATGGGGTAACTCTAACCAAGCAGAATTTCCTAGAGAATCTACATCTCTGTGGAGATGTAGACGACTTAGGCTATCAACTCCTTTAGCTATCTGCTCATTAACTCATCACATCTGACCGGAGATGAAGGAGGACTCAGTTCTGCTGACCCACAGCTTCCAGAGTAGCAATAGCAAAAGGCTGAACGCTGTGGGACTTGTGACCAAGGACTCAGCATCTCCTGCTTGTGTTACTCGTTTGATTGCTAAATAAAACCCTCACCGGTCATGTCAGCGGGCTTGTGCCACACGCTGGACATGCTCTACACCACAGGTTACCTTGTTCTCGCCTTCTTCAACCTTTGCAGCCCAGGCATCACCCTGCCTTCACCAGCCGCCTTGGCTGCAATGCGTGGCCCAGGAGCTCTTCACCCAAGGTAAATCCCTTGCCAGCAATGCTCTCTCCAGCACCTTAAAGCAGCATCTCCAGGCCTCACCTCTCTGTGAACACAAGGTATCCAGGGCTTCCCAAACTCCATCATGCAT
>NW_009631916.1:33090-42309 GCF_000690535.1 Cariama cristata
ATTCCTTCCCGTTTCTGTAGAGGACAGAGACCTGTACAATACAGCCTGGAAACGCATCCACGATGTCTGCAAATATGCCACAGGCACGGTGCCGAGTCTTGTCCTCTTGAGCCCACTCTCCTCCTGAGCAGCGTGGACCCCGGAGGACTCCTTTTTCCTCCATCAGTTCACATTTATTAATTTGCCTTGTGGTTTATGAACAGCATCTTGTGGTTTATGAACCCAAATACTTTCCTCCTTCCCCCCTGGAAACGCATCCACGATGTCTGCAAATATGCCACAGGCACGGTGCCGAGTCTTGTCCTCTTGAGCCCACTCTCCTCCTGAGCAGCGTGGACCCCGGAGGACTCCTTTTTCCTCCATCAGTTCACATTTATTAATTTGCCTTGTGGTTTATGAACAGCATCTTGTGGTTTATGAACCCAAATACTTTCCTCCTTCCCCATCCCCATGCTAGCCTTCTCTACAACCTGCTTGTAACCTTGGTACTAAGTAAGGTGCTGCATAATATGCAGGAACTTGTTTTTCATGTATTGGCCTGGCACACAATGCTCTTAACAGCTATTTTTATGCTTCTTAACTGGATGTCTCGCCACTCGCATTCTGAACAGCTTTGAAGTTTTTTGCTATGTCCTCCTGCTGAGAACTATCAATGTCCACCAATAACCTCTGCTCCTGGGCCCTTGCTTGGTGCTTCTCCTCCCACCAATCCCTCCAAAGGCCCCAGGCTGACATCCTCCCCAGCATCCCCAATCTCTGTTTCCCTCTGTTTTGTAACATTTTCCCTTTTCGGATGCCAAATTCCCTCCCTGCCCCCAATACCATCTCATCTCCCAATTACTTAAAACTCATGCATCACTTCTGTCACCATTTCCATATAAAAAGCGTACACAGTTTTTGTGACAAAGCTGTCATGGCAACTTGAAGTTTGTCAGGTTTTCACATTATACATAATCTGAAAAACTGCACATTATTAAACACGTTCCGATGCTCCCAATGACTTACAAATTGTTCCATTGCCAGATCCCACTGCTATATTCAGTCAACATTTGTCATCTGGAAGAAAACTTCCAGATTAAGTTGCCATCGCTTCAGGGCACTGAGGAGGGAGGGGGCTCTTCTGTCATGCCTGGAGCACACTTAGAGGAGATCAAAGTCTCAAATACTTTTCTGGCTCAGCTGGTAGATGGACTTAAGAGGTGCAGTAGGATGGGCTGCTAGGGAACACGGCTACTTCTGCACGCATCTACCGAGCCTTAAAAACATGATACAATAGCTGTTGCCATCCCTTTTCAAGGACATTCCATGTTAACACTCACCTTTTGGTCAACTAGCATCAAATAAACGTATGCTGACAAATCTAGACCTGAGTTAGATCATCCATAACATTAGGCTGAAACTTTAGTAGGTACCAACCGTCCTGCGCTCCCCAGCTCGGAGCCCGCAGAAGTGCTACGTGAGCCTGGCAGAGCCAGACATTTCATACACACCCGTGTTGCTATAAAGACATTTAATTTCCCATTTCATTTGACTTACGAACACCTATTCGGAGTCTGGCTCAGCCTCCGGTTGGTGGCAGATGGATTCTCCTTATTTTTTATTAGGCAATGAGGCCTAGGTGTGGGGAGACTGTTTTATTTCCTTTCTGATCTCAACTTTAACTGTAAGTACATGCAAGTATTTTTCCACCTGTTACCTGCTTTTCTTCTTCCTAGGCTTCAGACATCACTGCAACTACTTCATCTTGCAAGACATCCCTGCTCTAAGAAGGAAGACAGAGGCTGCTAAGGCTTTTCCTCCTGGAAACCTAAAAGGTTTAGTCGGGTATAATGCATTGACTGATTTCTAATTTTTAAATTCCCGATTTTTTTTAATGCCCAAGAAACTTTTTTTGCTGTACAAAACCTATATTAATAGATGAATAATTAATGAATCAGTTGTCAAGAATTAAAATAAAAAATTGGTTCATAAATAATTTAATAAAGTAATAGATCAACTTGCTCTTTCCCCTCTATATGCAGAGTGACTTCTGGTTTATTCCTTTCTTTGATGAAAAATTACATTTGCTCTGCATTCTCTGAACAGCTTTAGGCATTATATTTTATATTTGATCCCACTGCAACATCCTGGGATAAAAAGCTCATGAGAAGGTTTAAAAACCTGTGTTATTTGTCCCTGTTTCTGGCAGGACCACATACATTGCCTTCCCACAGACATTCATTCTCGATCAAGCTCAGCAGCATCCTGAGGTCCTTTGGCATTACTGAAGGGGACACTGTTACAGTTTTCTCCATCATTTCTCAGGAGCTGCCGCTATTTCGAAGTATCTGTAGGATGTCCGCTGTGATGTGCTATGGAGTGGCTATGGATAAATTATTTTCAAGTCAGGATTATCTGACTTGAAACCTACCCCTCTCATGAAGTTAGAAATTCATTTTGTTCTCTGCATGTGTTGAAACACGCCAGGACAAACCCCGTGGCCCTGTCCCAGTGACAGTACCCATTCTTCCTCTCTATAGCCCCTTTTCTTCCTCTCTGATTTTACCAAGAGAGCAGGAAAATAATGATGGGAGTTCAGACTCGCTCCTTAAGGAGGTATCACTTGACAAACGTCTGTGTCCCAGGTGATTGCCTTTACCTTCTAGCACTTCTATCTTGTAGCAGCTTCTATGAACTTTCCATCCTCCACATACTCTCCTGTAACTACCAAATCACCCACCTGCTTCTTCGATACACCACAGCATTTCTCAGCTTTTTCTGCCAGGGCATCGGAAGCTGTAGCATGCGTCAGCTTTCAGTTCTGTGATCTTCTGCTCCAGTTTCTGACCTTCACCTTCATCTCCTTCCTTATCTGTACGTTGGACTTTTCACATCCTCTTTCAAGGCCTCATTTGGCTCTGCTACAGCTGTAGTTGGTACCTGTCAAACCCTGAAAAACTGCAGCTGTGCTCTGTTCTTGTCAATATTCTCTTATTAAAAGAAAAAAAGAAAAACACAAACCAAAAACTAAAACACACATGAAAAGATTTAGAGATTTCTAGTACCTGTTTCAAATATATTCTGATTCATTTGTATAAAAACCTTTTTGAGGGATTCAATATCAGGTGCTGCCAAACACTTACCTATGCATCTTCCCAGAACACCTAGGATCCCGTATCTCTTACCTACTGCTCCCAGTAACTCTAATTCACATTTTCAAGATCAGTAAGAGCCCAATCTGCAAACCAGCTGCCAATAGCACCCTATTTGTCCCTCTGGGATCATCAGATTCTTGACCTCCTTGAATCTTGCTAACTTTGTAAACTTTCTCAAAATCCCTTCCTACATCTACAGTACTAACTCCTAACTTTCTTTTTAACTCTTCCAATGTCACGGTAGGTCCCATTAATTCTGGTCAGTTATGATTACTTTGCATTCCACAGGCTTTTCTACCAAAAGATATAGTAGGGTTTGCTAGTGTTTTCCAGGGTTTTCCATTTCCAGTGGTCCACTTTAGCCTTTTCCTCTTCTTTCATGACAGACCGCTTCCTCTCACTTGCTACAATTGCATTCAGATTTATTGATCCTTGTACACAAATGGTCTCTTTTTATTGCATTTCCCAGTGACCTATGAAGTTTCCCCCAACACAGAAGGATTTCCAGCTGTTTGCAAATGTTGTAAAGAGCCACTAACTAAAAGAATTCAAGAATCTAGCATTGTTTGGAAGAGAAACACCTGTCTCGAGGGAAGAGGCAAATAGAGACCATTCCCAGGAAGTGAAGCATACAGTATGATCAATAGGAAAGCAGAGCTCTTCATCTATAATTTACCAGAAGTCAATCCTGCAACTAACCCTCTGCCTAAAATATCTGCTGAATTCAACGTGAGGTCAACATGACACAGGGAAGGTGCCTTCTCAACTTCTTCGTGATGAGTGAGGATGGATGGATGGACGGATGGAGAAAATGGGAAAAGCAGAAACAGACATGGAAGACAGCAGGAAAAACAGGTATTAATAGGGTGGTGGAAGACAGTAAAGTGCTAGTGAGGAGGAGAGTGTCCTGTCCTCTCCTCTAAAATCTCATCTTCCTCTGAATTCTGCTACTTTGGTCTTCCTTTTATGCCTGGTTTACTAGCCCCTCAGGCTTTGCTTCTCCCATTCTGCTCCCTGGATGATCCCGTCCCCACTGCAACACTCATATTCCGTCCTGCTATTCTGCAAGCCCATCTTGCCTCTGAGTTGTAAGCCCCTTCCTCCTTTCCCTGTATTATTTTAATTCCCTAAAATTCCCTGTCGCCCATCAGCACTCCCAAGCCCATTGCATTTCCCATTCTTTCCAAAAGTCTCTCTCTTTCTTTCTTTCTCTCTAAAGAGGTCTTCTTCTGAGGACTACAAATATGCTTCTTCCCAATCCCTTCTCTTCACCAAAATCCCATTTTTACCTGATTGCTGCTTTTATGCAACCACTCCATCTTCAGTTCTTCCATCTTAAAATTACTTGTGGTCTTCTTCCATTCCCTGAATACTTCACTCTCCTACCCAACCATCTCGCTCGCACTTCTCCTGTCTCAGGCTCCCTCTCCTCTTCCAAACCCAGCCCCAGATTCTCCTTCCTACAGGTCCCTTTCTCCTCTCTTCTCTGAGATCTCCTCCAAGGCCTGTTCTTACCAGCTTTTCTCCCAGCCGTTTTTCTCGCTGCCAAAACCCTGATTCCACCTGCAAATCTCATCTTGCTTTAGCTCGCTGAGCCCTTCCTCACTCACGCTCAGCTCTCCTCAAGCCTTTTGCTGGTGCAAGGCCAGCCGGGACATTTAGTAGCTCATATTGAGAAGTATCTGCTTCATCAATCTCAAAAGGCTGTTGACAAAGGCTTCTCAAAGGATAAGTGAATCACTGTTTCTCTGCCACGATTTTATCCCTACCTACTCGAGGACAGCTCATTTAACAAACAAGCAACCATACCAAGGGATTTGCTCTACTGACACTAACAGCGAGCAGTAAGGCACAACCGACAGAAAAGGAAGGTATTATGATGGTAATATCGGCTCAACACAGCATTTTGCAGCCCTTTTCCTTTTGGTTTAGAAACCCTCTGTGTTCTAATAGCGTTGAGTGTCTCGTGTTTTGTTTGTCTTGATTCACCTCTAAGCCCCTCCAGCCAAACCGCAAACTTTGTGTTTCAACAAACCACCCTGAAAGTGGGTTACTAAAAGTCGATTCTACTTAAACTCACATATTGCTACAGCAATTACAAAGGATCTTGCACAAATGGAGTCAACAGACTGAATTTTATTGTAGGACAAAGATAATAAAGAAAAAGACACCAGCAAGTGTAAGCAGTATGCCAGTATAAGCTATGAAGGGTGTTTGGAGGACTCACCGTCTATATTCAAAAGAAACTGGATTGACAACTCAAAAAAAAAAAAAAATCTGGTAAAAATAATCCTAATTCAGTGGATTAAAACAGACTACCTCTTTATACTGATCTAATAGCATTCATATGTTGCTTCCATTTAACGAAGAGGTTTAATCCATTTGCGCTCTGTGTGCGTACAAATACAGGTATTACCTGTTTGAAATGACGGAGCAGAATCTGGTGCCCGCAGCACTTAACACCAGCAATTACTAATCAAAATCCAGGATGATTACTGGATTTGCATACAAGTTGAAATAGGATCAATAATTTCAGACTTACCTATTACAGGGCAAGCTTGCTGGACTGCAAGAAAAATTTTGTTTTCGCTTGACAAGTGCAACAAGTTGAATTTGCCAATCCATGATGTCCTTGTTTTGCATGGAGCTTTGAGATGTCATTTTTACAGCCAGCCAGGGTCAAGATGAACCATAACTGCATCTCGGAGGATGGATGATCGGTCTGTGGGCTGCATTCCCAATATAGTCAATACAGTAAACTTAAATTAGGGCAGTGAGCAGGAAGCAGGGCTACCATACCTCAATTCCGACATTGCCTAAGGCCAAAATAGTACAGCTCAGGAGGCGAGGAGGCTTTGGTAACACTGGGCACATCTCTTTTCCCACAAAAAGTAATTTAGCACCATCTAGGTTTATCTAGCTTTGGACAGTGCTCTTCTTGCTAATGATTTCTGGTGACACGCCGGTGATATCAGTCACAAGGACTGTGTTTCAAGGGGAAATTAATTCTCTTCTGGTCTCTGCTGCTAGAGGCTGCATCTTCCCTGAGTCCCCATCATGTTGCTCCTTGTTATTCTAATCTCTCCCCAACCATGAGCTCTTCCATTTTCTCTGAAGCTCTGCTGATTGGGAGTACCAACGCAGATGGAGGAACACCTCCCTGGGGAGAAGAGCCAGCTCCCACTTTGGAAACAGAGCTAATTTTCAGATATCCTTCTTTTTCCCCATACGAGCAAGGGGCATCCATTCTGC
The DNA here is from genome assembly GCF_000690535.1 of Cariama cristata. Lineage (NCBI taxonomy): Eukaryota > Metazoa > Chordata > Aves > Cariamiformes > Cariamidae > Cariama > Cariama cristata. The sequence goes on from NW_009631916.1 coordinate 39,477, forward strand.
CCCTTCCTCCTCTCTCTGAGAATACCGGGGTTTTTTCTGTGTCAGAAAATAAGCATTAATAAATACAGATAATTAAATTAATCCTTGTCCTAGCTGAACCTTCTTGCAAAACACAGCAAACTGTTGCCTCTCTGGGAGTGAAATCAATGGTAGACTTGTATTTCAAGTAATACTGTAAATGTTAATTCTCCTATGGGTTTTTTTGTGCGTTGAGGGTTGTGGTTGGGGTTTTTTTTTTGTTTTTGTTTGTTTTAAGAACAAACAAAACAACCTTGAGATTTAGGAAGAAAAATAACATCTTTTTGGACTTCTATTTTCAAAACCAGTTTTTCCACAGAAACCCACCTGAGTGCCAGAGCTAACAATTAGAACAGCGTTTGAAGTCAGCAATATCTCTTTGCAGAAAAATCATCTCCAAGTTGCCATTGCACAAGGAGTTGTCATTCTTTTTTTTCCTTCTTTGTCCATTTAGGTGACTCTCCAGCTTCCCCTGTTCTTCCACTCCCCCCTTCTCAGGAAAACTGTGCTCATAAATGGACATCCCAAAGACCCTAATCTAAGTCCCTACACTGAGTCTTGCTTCAAAACTAGGGACTCCTCCCCCTCAAAATAATTACAGCTGAGGCTTCTTTTTTTAACCCAACTCAAAACCACAAGTATGAAGAACTACAGGTAAGCCAGCACCACTCCTCCATCTAACACACCTCCTTACAAAACATCTAGAAGGTATTGCATAGCTCCCACCAGCCCGAGTCTACAGAAGAAATTTTCTTCTCACAGGTCCCAGAGGACTTGCTTTCTGTGCTAAGTCTGCACCAGTTACAATCCTTGTCTACAAATCAAGCTGGATTTGCTAAAAAAAAATAAATAGAAAAGAAAACCAAAACTAACAAAAAAAAATTCCCCATTTCTTATCGTGTGATCACCTCACGTCCTTACCTCATGCGTTGACTTCCTCAGGGTTGGAGGAAAGGGTCTTGGTGTTGGTACAGAAGGGCACCAAGGTGGCTCGGTGACCTGCTGCCATTCCCTTCAGCGCAGCTTCGGCACAAGAAATGCTCCTCCGCCAAACAAGGGTTCAGAGAAAAGCACCCAAGCGTTGGTTGGGTTGGGCTTGACTGACCAAAGAGATGACAAACCTTTCCTTCATCTCCCGAGCCCTCTCTTGGCTGCTGGGCCTTTGGAGGAAAAGGGGTCTCCGGCAGAGCTGGCCCATGTTAGCCACGGGTGGGGGACACAGCTGGACGCAATCCACGGGGCGATGTCTGGCAGCGATGGCCTAGGAGGGAAGCACTTGGCAGATGACGGGAAAAGAGGCAGAAACCTGAATGAAAGGAGCAGCCTTGATCTCGGAGAAGCAGACGGGCAGGAAACTTAGAAATCCTTGATGCCACAGTCACTTTATAGAGCAGAAATGTATTGTTAAGAGGAAATAGATCTTTCGTGATGAATAAATACATAGGTCACATATACATTTGAAAGCACGCAATGCCAATTTCCAAACCAAGACAAATGGTCCCCCTGCTTTCCACTTTTGCTTGGCCTAGGTGACACAGGCAGGAATCATTTTTACATCCCCTCCCTCTGCCAAATTCTATCTTCCATTTCTCTTGATTACCATCAGAGTCATAAAGAGGTTGTGATGCCACCTAAAAGCCCGTGCCTTCCCCGCGCCCTGCCCACACTCACTGCCTGACTGCTCCTCTCCTCCTTCAGGTGAGCAAGAAGGTTGTCATACTTCAAGAAAAAAAAAAGCAGGCTAACTGCGGTTCCCAACCTACAAAATTAAACCCCTCACTTATTCTTCTAAGCTTTCCTGCTGCATAAATTTGGACCACGACTGTAGTCAAAGCCAGCTACATAAACATCTCGCTGTCCAGCTCCACGCTCACCTCCTCACCAAGACCAAATTAACGGTCATGTCCCAGTTCTGTTTTGCATCAAGAAGACCTCCTTACAGTGCTGAGGGGATCTTGGAGTAAGTGTCAGAGGTGGTTAGGAGGGGATAGAAGAAAGGTACATCTCACTTGTGATGGTGCCTCTCTTGTGTGCCATGCTGTAGGGACACATTCAATTTTTCCAGACAAGTATTTCCATGCGTTGGCTGTCAGCATGTCGATGCTTCGCACAGAACCTCCCAAGCTCTCCAGCTTTTCCTCTGGAGGCAAAGGAAATATCCCAAATACATCACACCCCAATACCTCACTGTGGGGTTCAGGGACACAGGGAACAACACGATGGGGTCAAAATTTGGAGTTCAGGCTATCCCTGAACAGACTCTTCAGAGGAGTTTACATCTTTTTGCCCAGCTGGAAGCCAACACATTTAAAACAGATGCTAGACACATCACTGGCTACTACAACGAACCAATTTCTTACTGCTTTATTCCCTGCGCTACTTGTACCATCCAAAACATGTATAAAAATACTATTTTGCTGTTCACAAGTTTGTTCCAACTTCCCAAATCTGTGACAGACCAAGTCCTAAAGAACTAGAAAACAATTTTCTGACTAAATTTATTACAGCAGAACTACAAATCATATTCCCAAATAGGGTGGTTTGAAAATACCAGGGAATATTTAAAACATGAGAAAAAACAGAGTTTAATGAAGTGTAAGTATTAAAAAATAGAAGTTGGACTTTTAAACTACTTGACAAAACTACGACAAGCAAATAGTGACCCCGGGAGCTACAAATATTGAAGGAAAAGCTCTTGATAGTCCTGGAAAGATAGTCCTCCCGTGTTGCTGCCAGAGCTGGCCCGGGGGCAGCCACAGGGCATCTGAGACGAAATCCTTGAGGAAACCCCCACGGCCCCACTCGTGCCCCGGCT
>NW_009631917.1:0-11870 GCF_000690535.1 Cariama cristata
GCTCTTCAGGTGCTCTCCTGCTGACCTGCGACCCCTCTCCAGGCTCTGGGTATCTGTTACTGGCACTGGCATCAAACTGGTAGGAGTGGGACGGACTGAGGTTCCATTCAGTTTAAAGACCTCCTCACCAGCTTGGCAAGCCTATGACCAAAGATGTTTTTCCCCTTCTCTGACAGATGGACCCCATCAGGCCCCAGCAGGCCAGGTTTCTCAAAGTGAGTCCCATGGTCTAAGTAGCCAAACCCCTGGCTCTGGCAACAGTTCCGTAACTGTTTGTTGTCCCTCCTGAAACCCAATGAACACCTCAAGGAGGAAAACCTAAGCATTTTTCCAAGCTTTCAAGTGATGTGCTCCTGTGGGAGTGTGAATTAGACACTCTAATGATTCAGAAAATTTTATGGAACCGATCATCTACTAAAGGCTCTGCACATACACATTTGTGACTTCTGTATCTTTCTTTTTCTCTGCTAGTTTTCCCAGTTGCTTCACTCCCAGCTTCTCTTCACTGAATGAGCAAGAAGATGGGAGAGGCTGCTATGATATCTCCGCTGTTTTCGTGCACTGATTGCAAGCCCGTAAAGCTGCAGCACAGGGAAGAATTGCTCTCATATGAAGCAGGCATGTGGCCAAACCTAAGGTTGCTTCTACCACATATACTAAACAGGTGGTCAACTTGGGCTGAATGCATGCAGTAACTAAATGCATAAGCAACTAAAAAGTGGCAGGGGTGTCATTTCCTAGTGTTGCTGAGGGCAACAAAATCACCAGAGCTGGCTCTGTTCCAATGTGGCAATACCCCTTACTGGTGCTACTCAGTATTTTAAACTGTGCTGCATGTAATTTTTTAACTGAGAATTTTACATTTTAAATCAGCTGCTACCTCATATGAGCTATATAGCACTACAGATGGATTAAAACATGGATGACACATGGCAGAAATAGGTTTTATATAATTGATAAAGCCACGAAAGAACAGATTGTCTCTGCCAGCTGCCACACCAGCTGAAATAGACCTATGGTAATTACACCAGTCAGGAAACTTCACTAGCACTGAAAAATATTACCAAGCCAAAAATGCAAAAGCATGCCAACAGCAATGCTAAAAAAGTCATGGGAATAAGTCTCTTACAGCTCTCTGAAAGATCCACTGTAAAAAAAAAAGCAAGCAAAAAACCCAGGGCAAACGCCAGAGAGCTTGTAATTATAGTAATTTCCAATCTTGCTGTTTTCATCTAGTTGAGCAGCTCATACTAGACACCATTCCTCATGATGCATTGCATTTTATATCACTAGAAATCTCAGAAGAATCAGGAAAATATGGTAACAGTTACTTTGACAAAGTGTTTATGGTCTGCCTCAAAGAACTTTCCTTTTTTATTTTTGAAAGGGTTGGTGCTCAGCTGAAATGATCAACTATTTAAAGAAGGGAAAAAGTGACTTCCACTAAGACTAATCCTTACTCAACAAAGAGAACTTACCTATTTACTGCCATACATTCCAACTATAAACTGTAGCTGTTCATTTATCAATAATTGTCTGTAGCCATCTTTACACTGATAATTACTAGCATTTTATTTTCTGCTAATGCAAAAAGTAGTCATAAGCGTTGATAATATACTCTCTGGATGATGCACATTTACCATGAGGTCAAAAAAAGGCTGAGCCATAACAAAGAGTGCTATTGGTTATCATGGATGAAATGCAGTATCAGGACGATTTATGGATGGCAGATTATAAATACTGCTGCCCACGTTAGATGGGATATTCTACTCCTCATCTGGCTCTATCTCTTGGGAGTTCTAGTGGCATGGTAAGGACATCTGCTTATCTTAAAAGAAAAATAATCCATTTCAGGAAGAAGCAGGTGCCTCATGCTTTGCATTTTTAGAAAAACAAATTATATACTAATTGAAAACAAAACAAAATCCTAAATTTAGAGTGCTACATCTTTATTGAAATATCTCCTATAGTTTCAGCTCATTTCTTCAGTTAGCCATGATATTTCTGAACTCTGACCTTATACACGAAGCTACAAGTTCAATAACCATTTTCTCTTTCTATCTTCCAAGTTGTTTATGAAAATATTGAACAGTACTACATCAAAGAAACAGGCTTGTATCTCTTGTAGCTATACAAGATCATATAATATAGAAAGTATAAAATGAGATAGAAGCCTTATTTAAGTCAATAGGTGATGTGTGCTGCTTCTGTGCCATGGGCAAATATATTCCCCATCAGGAAAGAAAACAACTGATTTCACATGGTTTACTTTTGACAAACCTGTGCTGATTCTTGCTCATCTCCACTGACAAACTGCCTACAAAGTGTTTGTTTGTCTTCATATCTTTCTGACAGGTAAACTTACCTATAATCCTTGGTCTGTTCTGCTACTAAAAAAAAGACTAAATATTACCTTTGCAAGTTCCGGAAGAGTATCATTGAAAGGATAGCATAAGGTCACTCCAACCATTTTGCCAAATACTACAAGATGAAATTTCTAGTTTGGCTATATCTAACTTATCTAAGCACTTTCTAAATGGTTTGTTCTTTAATGTAACTTGAGGTCTTACCATTTTCCAACTGCTGTTAGATGCATACAGTGGAGTTTTTTTAGTGAAAAATAAAGCCAAAAATATCACTAAAATTTCCTTTTTTAAAACCTCTCATAAGAATGAAAATTTAAAGACTTTCTGTAAGTATGATCAAAGTCTAAGAGATCTTGTGAGATTACTATGCTAAATATTGGGATCCATGTATAAATTGTATGTATTTAATTGTAAATTCCTTTAAAAAATATCCTTCTTATAAAGATCACCTCTTATTGAATATATATATGTATTCCTAGAAGATGAGGCTGATCATTGCTGTGGTCTCCAGATGCTTCTTTAATATAAATAATTAATAATTTACCTTAGCAAAGAGGATGGTAGCTCAGATGTGCTTTAACGAAAAATTGGAGGTTACATATTAAAAATGGCAAGATATCAACAGCTTAGTCAAAGCAGCAAATTACTTCCCTCTTAGACCATAAATTTCGGTACTGAAACTGTTTCAGAGAAACAGAATACATGCATTTTGAAAGACTTTTGAATCTTTTCCTAAAATGAATTACAGATCTCAGCAACATGCAGACGTTTTCCACTATATCAAATAAACAAAACTGGTGTCAGTATTACTATATTGGCAAATGGCAAGTATTACAATAATAGCAGATCTAACACTGCTCTTCCTGAATATTCTCACAACAGTGAATTTATCCAAGTTTAGTAAAGTTTCCCACTAACAGTATAAGAGTGCAGTCTAACTCAACATTATTCTTTAAGAATTTTATTCCTAACTTACCTGTGTGTCTGCATTTAAAACTTTGATTCTCTGTGTGGAGATGAACAGATCCACTTCAGTCAAGGCCTGGGAATCTCCCTCTGAAGTCTAAAAGACAGATGCTTTGTTACAAGGGGAATTTTAATTTCCTCTTTAGAACGACAAATTCACTGATCGCTTCGAGCATAATGTGATGTGAGGCAATTGCACTGTTAAACCACTACAAAGACAGCTTTTCAAAGGTGTTTCTAAATACATGCAAAGAATGCATTTATTGCATAGAAAGAGTGACACACACTCTGATTTTATGGGTAAGAGCGAATTTTCAGAGCCCATGGGACTGACAGCCCAAGTACTAAAATTCTCTATTTATAGCCAGAACAGGAGAAGGAGTATGGCTGTTTCTTCTCCACCGTCTCATCGATGCACTTCAGTACTTGAGGCACTGGAATTAAGAAAGTAGGAGAACTGAGAAAGTGATTTACTTCCCACCAGCTGCTTTGCCCTTGCCATCTTTAGTGAGCTCACCAAAAAAAGTGCAAGCTGGTGCTCAGTACTGTGGTGGGTTTTAGCTATTTTTCAGATTTTTAGTTTATTTTCTTTGAAGAAAATAAAGATCTGAGCACTGAGCTAATATTTCTCTAATATCACAGAAAGCCATCAGCTGACTTTTAGACCTCAACTTCTGAGCACTGCTCTCTAGCGAAACAGTTCCACATCCCATTACAAAACATGGTCACAGAGCAAGCGGGATTACAGTGTAATGCTACATCGTTTCCTAAGTGAGAGTCCTGGCCCTGCCTATGTGAGAAAACAGGAGAGAAAGTGGCAAAGCAGCTGCTACCTCTCACTGGAGCATCACCCAAGAGCTTACCTAATACTTTTGAGTTCCAGCAGGAACCTATTTATTCCTCCAGGCTACTTGTCCACAGTGCACTTTTGCAACTGGTATTTAGCAGCACCCATGTTAGCAGCCTCAGAATAAAATGCCTACAGACTGTATCACCCTGTGCTAAAGGCAGGCATCAAGTCTCCAGGTCAGAGATTGGTTCTTTGATGAAACAGTGCAAGGAAGAATGATGCATTTGCTGTTCTTTTCTGTAGTTATAAAGGCTTAGCTATGCCTGTAATTCATCCAGATTCAATTTATTTGAATTAAGTCTCATCCAGCAAAAATACAAAGCAAGCACATACTTTGGCAGAGATTACTTGCATTGCTTTCATCCAAGACTGTCACAAAGAGCAAGATTAATTTTAGTGATATTTTTGTCAACTGTATTTGGTTAAATGAAGTATAGTTTTTAACTGAGTGAAATGTCTCCTGCATGAATTGTTCCAGCTACTACCTGTTAAATTTATTTTATTTGTTTTTAAGTATCAACAATAATTTAATAAATATACAGTAAGTCACAGGCACAGGAAATATACCTTACTGCTTTAGTTAGTAAAATAAAAATAAGCATTACATTAAAAAAAATCTCCCAGTAACACTGGCTGCATATCCGACTAAACAAATCACAGGTATTCAACAGAAGAGCAGCAAACAGGTGCTCCAGCAAATGAACAATGAAGAAAATGAGTTCATTTTATTCCATCCAGTGTTCTACTACCTAACAAAGAAGAACTAAAATGACAACTTTCTGTGGACCCATAATGAAAGACACAACACTCCATGGAGAACAAGTACAACAAAAATGTAAGTAAACACTAGCATTCAAGAAAAACAGTTTACACACCGCTTTTTTCTTGATTTTAGCCGCCTTCTGCATCCTCTGAGGAGTAGCATAAAAAAAAGAATGCAGACAGATGTACACACAAAGAAAAAGAAAAGACAGTGTGGGAAGTCAGGGAAACCTTTTGACTATGAATCCAGACTGTTAAAAATTAAATATTTGGGGGCAGTAAAAGAAGGATGTGCAAGAGAGAAAGATTTGTTTATATCTTATGCAGTTCTCAAGCATAATTGGATTTAATGGCATTATGCATGTTGTCGATTGATTAAAAAAAAATTGGTACCAAAGAGTGTTGCTTGTTAACAGCTGCTCATAACATTTATCCTGCTAAATATACAGCAGTATAAAATGACGATACATGTACTATTTTAAACTCAAGATTTTCTATCCATATTAATCATAGGTCTAAATGTAATTGTTGAACAAAACATAACTCAAGCTCTCTTCCATGACTATCCAGTCAAGTATCCCTGACAGATTAGGACTGCTATTAATACACAAAACAATTTTTAGGGAGTTAATTGCAATCAACAATTACTTACTGCTTGAGATATCACAATATGCTGAGTAGAAATTCAAAGGTTTGGAAAATTTAAAGAACTGGACCTTTCTTGCCTTCCAATTGTTTCTAAATGCCAAATCAATCATCAATCATGACAGTCTCTTGCTAAGTAAATGATTTTCCCAAACTGGTTTCCTTCAAAAACATGCAATTTTTAGCAATTAAACATTTTATTGACTAAGCACATAATTTTTCTATTAGCATTTAAATCTACCTCTTTCTAACCATTTGTTTATTCAGATGAGGTATTTACAGCAGATCCACAAAAATTATAGGAGAAAAATCTCCTACTTGGATTATTAACCAAAATATGCATTTTTCTTCCACAGCTGTATGAAGCAGTCTATGCTACATTATTCACACAGAAATTGTTCACTGTAAATAACACCAAATCCAAATACAATAGTAATGAATCTTCTTGTCCTGAAAAAGTAATAATTCAGTATATTGAGAGTAATCTTCACAATTTGTAGTAAGTTAAAGGAATTAATGACATAAGAGAAAAACCACAGTCAAACAAATATCATGTGCTCCGCTATTGGAATATTTCCTAATGGCAATCTGCAATTTGTCTTTAACACTTGAATTCTTCAAACATCTTCCAAACAACTTTGAATAGACTCTGGAATAATTTATATTTTGTTCCTCAGAGATGCTGTACGTATTTTCATAATAAGCACTGGAAACTAATGGTATTTACAGTACTAGATCTATATGCATGTAAGTGCACTTCAGAATAGGTTTGAAGCTGCAGATCCTGTACTGTTTAGAGATCAACTGTCAAAGGATCAGAGAATGTTCTACAAACCATAAAAATCCCCTACCTTAACCCGGCTCACTGCCTCTTGGGCCTGCATCATTCTTATGTTTTTGGAAGGGTTGCGCTCAGAGAGCAGCTGTGTAGAGCCCAGGTAATTGGCTGCAAAGATGATTCCATCAATGAGGTCTTCAGGTTCACAAGGTCCTGGAACTGACATGAGACATTTACAATTACTGCCTTTCAAAAGACGGTAGAAAGATAAGAAATTGAATAAAGGATAGTGAGGCTTGAACAACCTTTTTAATACCTTTTCTAATATGAAACAGGTGAAGAAATCCAGTGCAAAATAAACTATATTAACTGAACATACAGTATTTAAAACATTGCATAATGATTTGACTGTAGAACTCTAGAGGAAAAATAACTGGAAATTTTTTCCTGTGCTGCACTGATAAACACATTGGAACTATTTGCAAGTTTCAGAAATGCTGATAGGTTCCTCTATGATAACTTTCTTACTATTTATATGCACACTGTTAACACTGCATGAGCTAAACTTCTGCTTGAATACAGATCTGAGTTTCCACATTTTTTTGAGATGTTTGTAGAAGTACACAGACCCCAAACATTTCACACTGAAAGTGTGAAAGCCCTCAATGAAATTCTTGGGAAGCTACTAATTTTAAAAGTCACTGAAACTCTTCATGAAGGCTGTCTTTCAATACCTAAAAAACCAATCCTTGTTCCTGCAGCACTAATTCACTGAATGAAATCAAAGAAAATGAAAATTCCACAAGAACTCCATTTACTATATATCTGTTCCTCTTTGCTTACATCTTTGCACCATTATATTTTTCAGCAGACAGATGATGTATTTTATATGGTGCCTCTTCTGATGATGTTATTCATACATCTTTTCAGGCCTAAAACTTAGTCTCATACATCTGTACTTCTTTCAGCATGCAACAAAATATTGATGTTGCATCATACTGACATCTTGTTTCAAGGGAAGCAAAGAGGGAAATTAATTAAAGATATGAATTTAATGTTAAGTTAGCAAAACTTCATTAGATACCTACATCAACACAATCCTTCAAAATCAAAGTGGCTTTAATTTTGTTTTCCTGCATTCACTTCAGGCTAAGTAAATCAGGCTAAATTGAATCAAGGTTGCTTTAACTCTGAAATACGCTTACCCACATGTTTAAATCAGTCCAACTAACCTCCTTTAGTAGTTAATTTAGATTAATTTTCTTCAAATATTTTGTGTGTCTAAAGACAAATAAAATTGCAATTCTTGGTACAAATTCTAATACAGTCATTACGACCAAAATTCTAAGAGTCTGCAGGATTTGTCAACAAAAAGAGTTCTGCTGGTTATTTAAAACATATCAGTCCCTTAATCTACTTCCTTTCCATCCGTAAAGCTCTGGCTGAACTCAGGAAAGCTTGTTTTCTCCTCAATTATTTTCAAGAATGTTGAATTTGGCCCACTTCTGGTTATATCGGTGCTTTGTGCATCTTTAGGCAAGACACTTCTGTCTTGATTTCCAAGTCATTGCTAGGCTATGTCAAAGGCACTTCCCTTTCAAAGACATGTTTAGAGACTTATTTTTACATATACACTGCTAGCATCTCCAAGTATGAAGCGGTAATCGCCACCATATCTTAGGGGTCTGTGAAATTAATGAGTGTTACAAAGGAAACAATAAATTCTTCTCATGCCTTGGCTGTTCGGTGATAGCAATGGTGTGTTTAACTAATTTGTCTGAAAAACTTCTGAACATGGAAATAACCTAAGGTTTTAAGTAATTTTATAATCCTAATTTTATTTATTTGGGTTCTGTAAAGATTTGGTTTCTTTTGGTTGGATATGGTTTCATCATCTCTTCATAGCATTAGAAAGTGATTTTTTGCAGAATCATTATACTAGCAACAAAATCTGCAATATCATGTATAAAACAACAGCATGTATAAAATGCTTATAGCAACAGCTAATACAGACACACACACCCGTCCCCCCAAAAAAGGCATGTTGGGCAGAAAACATTTCCAACATACATTTCCTATCATGAAGGCAACGCAAGGAATTGTCAGGTAAAATAAGACATCTTTTGGAAGGATGGAATGGTATTGAATATTGGTAGGGTCAAACTGGGTTACCTGAGTGTTTTCTTCCCTTATCTCTGACTGCTTTAAATAATATAAAAATGCAACTTGGCTGAGGTCCCAGATCACCAGAGCACTTAACTATGCCCTTGACTGTAAGCATGTGTAAGGCTTACTGATGAGGAAGGGAAGAAGAAAGAAATAGATATGAAACTTGAAGATTAGTTCAATGTGAAGAAAGATTGGAATTTTATGTTGAGCATTGGTGCTTAAACATTAGATAACTATTTCTGAAAAATCTAACTGTAAATTTCTGCACCATCTTATCAATGCAATAGAGATTACTTGTTTTTCTGCTGATCTATTAATGCAACAAATATGAACATATTTCTAGACTAAGTAGACCATGTCTAAACATTTTTAAATTATCTTTTGTATTCATAAAATAAGAAAAAGAATACTTATCCAATAATTCAGCATAACTGAATTTAATACCCTGTTAGGAACATATTTTTATATTTATCTAAAAAACTTGTGTAAACCAAGGATTCAAATAGAGCACAGAAGCCCTTTAAACTTCCTGAGAGAACCATCATACTCCATGAAGTCACTGAGACCTTAGGGTGTGCAGCACTGCAGCAGATTTTGCATAAAGAGTAAATGAACATAGGGCATACGTCACCTTGCAGAATGGCTATCTACAAGTTCCATATTTTGGCTGATTTCTTTACTTCATCATGGTTGTTACCATATAAGGGAATGAAATTTATGGTGATAGGACAAATACAGACAGCAAAAAAGCCAGAACCCCTGAACGTGGAACTAATTACCACTACAAGCATGCAGTGGCACTACTACTGAAACAGCTCTAATACCAAAAGGACACATTTCCAATATTATTTGTGCCTGTTATCTAATTTGGTTTTATGTCCCCATGGCATATGAAAAATATTATGTATTAACAGAGATATAGATATAGCTACTATAGTTAAGGAGTTGTGCTAAAAGTTAAGTGCCTGAACAGTTGAATATGTACATAACCAGAATATGGTTGTGGCATCACTGTCAAGGGTCAGGGAAGAACAGAGAATGTTAGCTTGCAGGATCTTTTCTTATGTGCAATATGATCCTGTTCCTTTTGGGACTCTACATACAAATTAATAATAAGAACTGTGTTTTTCTTTGAATTCAGAGAGCAGTCATGTTAGCTATCATAAGCTCTGAGTGATCTACGTATTTATTTGTATTAGACAATGCCATATAATACCTGCACTAGAAAAAGCCTAATAGATAGCTTATCCTCACATACTGTGCGACTACACAAAAAATCAGAGAAAACAAAATGATTGAACTAAAAAAAAAAAAAATATTATGCTATCTAAAGGAGTATAGTGACCCCTTTCCAACAGAGTAGTGAGCTGATCAGTAAGGAAACAAAACTGAACTAAAAAAAAAAAAAAAGTATTATGTTATCTAAAGGAGTATACTGACCCCTTTCCAACACAGTAGTGAGCTGATCAGTAAGGAAACAAAAAGACATAACATTTTTATCCCAATAAAATTAAAATGTGCAGTTGTATCTGCAAGTGCTATGAGGGGTGAATTTTCTAGTCTGTTTTAAAATTTGACTCATGCTGGCCTCCCTTTATAGTTGTCCACTATGCAATCAGTAGATGCTTATTACAAAGTCTCTACCACCTTTGGGGAATGCATTTAATTTACCTCTATTTAGGGCCTGTTAGCCAGTACATGCCAAGTGTTACGTGTGATTTCTTTCACATGTCAATCTGTGTAAAAGAGGCAATCTTTGAACTTTCCATTTGCTCTAGCTCTTCAAGGAAATTACTAAAAACAGAAGTTGCTAGTCAAGCTGATGAGATCAGGGAATAGAAGAAATATGTGTTGGACATTCTAATATTATTCTAAATTGCAGTAAATTTTCCCTGAATTGAGAATGGCATTAGAAATCAAGTTTTTAACATTCATTTATGATTTCCATCGTGGGGAAAAGTGTGTTCATGGCAGGTCTAAGGAGTCAGATACTTAGAAGTTTCCTACTCTCTTTTCTCACTTTACAGTGTAGACATTTCCTTTGCAGGAAAAGCTGTATGCATTTTCCCCATAGAAAGTTCTTCAGCTGTCTGTGAACCAGAGAATGATAGTGTTTTTCAGTATAACCCCATTTTGTCTCTGTCCACCTTCTTGTGTTAATAAATTGACTTATTTTTCTCCAAACAGAAAATACACAGTAGCAGTGCAAAGGAGATTGAAGAAATGCAGGTAAGCACAGCTCTCCTGAACAGAGGACTGGATTACCAACTTTTTGTCAGATCAGGAGAACCTTTCCATTTGTGCCTACAACTGAGACTCCCAGAGTACAATAACAGGCATCACATCGAAGTGATACAGCTCTGAACAGTTAAATGACTCCTTCCTCTGCACAAGGCCATGAAGAACAGAGTGCTCTTATACCTTCATAAATCTCCACCTTGCTGGGGCCAACTGTTACCAGCTTTTTTACCGCCTTCCAGATTTGTAGCTGTCTTCACCTTCACCTTAATCCTTCTTAGGGCTCTATCTGCTCCTCCTTTTTATCACCACCAGGCTTCCATTGTCACAGGGGAAATGAAAATGTTAAATACTTCAATACGTAAACTTTTCAGCTGTATTCTCTTGGGTTTGACTGGTTTTTAGAACTGTGATCTCTAAAATACATTAAAGTATTTGCTTTCATTTTATCCTACTTTAACTGTGGATGATGTAAAACTTACCATCAACAAAACTTGGAAATGAAGACACTTTCTTTGTCTGTTGAGAAAGAAAAATGGTATAGCTGTAACAAAATCATTTTCACAAACTGAAGTGAATTCACATTATATTTAAACAGCTGACCATTGTTTTAAAAAAATTCAATTTTCTCTGTATAGCTTCTGCATAGCCACTATTTAGCACAGTGAAACACAATACATCACAGTAATTAACCCAACCTAACTGTTACATAGTGCTGTTTACCTGGAATCTCAAAAGAATTTTAAGCACATCCCACCACACGAAAAAATAAGGTGGGTGGAGGGGAACATGAAAATGACCTAGGAAGTCAGCTGTCAAATAAGCAATACAAACCAGCAATTTCCAGTCCAACAGTTTGCCCACTAGATCACATTGCCTATTAATGATACCCCAAATTTGCAATTAAGAACATTTAACAATATTTTACAAAGCAAGATTCTGGATCAGTGAATAAATGAACTGTCCCTGATTGCATAGTACATAGCATTACACAATCTCAGCAGGGGCCACAACTGGGCTCTTTTTATGCTACTGTCTCGATTCTCAGTACAGAGATACAGTCCTTCCATTCGCTCGCCTTTTGCCAGCCTCCTCA
>NW_009631917.1:11901-22641 GCF_000690535.1 Cariama cristata
TGTTTCCAGGAAAGAGGCTGATTTCTCCATTATGGGAAAAGGCTTCAGAAATGTGCCTCTTTGTTAATGTAACAGGCTACAGGATAAATATGTTATATGTTTTTGAGATTAAAGCCTTTTAAGTCTGTAATTCAGCTTTTAAGTCTGAATTTCATTTCATTGTGTCTGGCCTCAACCATAACCTCATTCTGCATTCTTAGATGTCTTCTTTGCCCCAGTCTTCAGTGACAAGAGTAGGTCTGCCTAACACCACATCTTTTTCACAGCTGACTGAGCCAGGACACATCCTACTGCAGAGGCCACTCAAAAAGATGTGAATCATTTAAGCATGATGTGCTTGATATTAGGGGTTATTTAAAGAGAATTATTCCTGTGGGAATTAAGCAGTCCTTTGGTTTCAAATGCTGACTTTGGGAGGGGGAGCGGGGGGAGAAAAAAAGCAGAAGCCAATTTCTTTTTGATGCTGCTTTTGCTCTCCAATAATCCAAAAAAAGAATTTCTGAAGTGTTCTCCCTATTCTGTGTGTCATCAGAAAATATTAGGCTTGAGTACATGCCATGGACAGTTGCATAAAATGAATGTCGCAGCAACAAATTCATGAGTATAGTTCAAAGACTTTTTGGAATATGCAGACATGGTA
This sequence comes from Cariama cristata, assembly GCF_000690535.1. Classification (NCBI taxonomy): domain Eukaryota; kingdom Metazoa; phylum Chordata; class Aves; order Cariamiformes; family Cariamidae; genus Cariama; species Cariama cristata. The sequence goes on from NW_009631917.1 coordinate 12,542, forward strand.
TTTCTTGTCAGTTCAGGAGAAGAAACGGAGTCTAAGCATGCTTGTGTGAGGGAGAAAGCGGACAATTCAGTGCCTGCTTTCCCTCATGGAAGCCCGACTGCAGGAAGATAGGCGCAGAACGGCCTAAGGTACCTACCTCCGGTGTATTATTATTATCAACAGGTCCATTGAGGTCTGAACGCTGTTGCTTCCTCGGCTGCTCTAAACCATTGCACATCTATAAGAAAAAAGAGAAAGGATTTCAAATCCTTTTGTCTTCTGAAAAGCTTCAAAACAAAGTAGAGATTTCAGCAGAAGTCAATGGTGTAGAGATAGTCAGAAAATTTTCACCAGATTAAATTACATTCTGAAAATTTTAATAAAAATTCATAAACCATTAACATATGAAACTGTATTTAGCATGTTCTCCATTATTTTATGACAGTCGTTGGTCATGAAGCTGTTCTCTGTAGTTACTTATAGGTGGTTATTTTTATGTATTTATATTTAGTAAATTATGTGCCATCAATATTCATTACTGATACTGAAATATCATAATGTGATATAATAGTTGGAATTTCCTGTTGTAATTTAGCCAATATGAGATTCATATAAAAACATTGAGCTGTTTAATTATAATTAAAGATCTACTTTGATGTAAATAATACAACAGTTCAATTATCATTAAGTAGCAGTTACATTATTGATTTAAATTTAAACTAAATTATTTTATTTCAATATAAATTTTTCACATGAAATTACACCAAATGCGGACATGTTCAAATTGTTCAGAAACCCAAGTCAGAATTTTTAAATGTGTTTATTAACAGTACTGGACAAAATCAAAATAGTCCTAACGGCCACCTCTGATCTGAAAACAGAATCCTAGCACTGAATATAGGATTCTGTGTTCATGGGAGATGAGATACCTCATGGCATCTCCTTCCTTTTGGGCCAAACAAATCTACAGAATGCTGGCAGCACAGCTTCAGCTTTCTGAAGAAATGTAAAAGGAAAAATAAAAAAACCTTACACAAGGAAAATATTAAGTCTTTTAAACTACAGAACACTCTTTTTCTTCTAAGTTCCAATATTCTCAGGGGCAGAATTTCTTCTCCAGACCTGACACAAGTCACAGAACAGTAGCACCTGGCACAGGGAGCGCCCGTGTCCCATACGTACCAAGAAAATAAAGTTTTAATGACTCAGAGTTTCAGTGTTAGAAATCTGGAAAACCAAGGTGATTTCTGGAACAAATTTTTATGGTTTAGGATATTTCACTTTCCTTTTTTTTCAGATTTCCCATTGTATATAAAAAAGAGTGCCTAAATGCCATTGTCATTGTAAGGTTTCACAAATAAGAACTTTTATCAACAATTGTGCAAATGGAAAACACCGAGCCAGTATTATTTCAAAGGGTCAGCCTGAATGTTACATGTGACCATAACTCCTTGTCTTCTGACTTTCAAATGCAATATGTAGCTGTAATCAAATAAAGTCTGTACATGTTCATCTCTAGACAAATTATTCCCTATGAGTAATATTTAGTCAGCTGATTGAAATGTGCTAATGAAGCAGGCACATTAGAGCTATTAGCTCAGTAATACTAATTCTCGGGTAAGATGACACACACAAAGCAAAAATCCACTCAAGTAGTAAGCAGGATTTTAGGAAAGAAAAGACTATCTGAGATATACACAGAGCACCAAGACTTGGGGACCCACTGACTAGTGCACTGTCCACATGGCTGTAGTAGCTAAGAAGCTTACCATATCCCTGCTCATAAATGCTATTCTGTCTGAGACAAGACAAATCTAATTATATTGCATGGCTAAACTAATACGGAGCAATATGTGTTGATGTGCAGTGAAATATATTAATGAGTTAAATATCTAGCAGGCTTCAATAAAACAAGCATAATAATCATACATTATTCCCTAAAATAGCAGGATTAGGTCAAGTATGCTTTAAGCAGAGAAAAATGACATGGCCACATAAAGATACACTAAACTGTAAAGAGTGACAGCAAATATATTAACTCCAGTATGTACAACAGAATGTTAATATTTTTAAAGCTCTGTCAGTTCTGATTACTACACTCTTGACTGAACTGAAAATGCACCTGCATATAAAGAAAGAATTAGTTGACTGGTTTAGTAAGCATACCCTGGGTGCCGTAAACATTATTGAAAGGTCTCTGTCACACATCTTCCATGTCAACAGACTTACTCAGCCCTGGGGATCATAGTACCAATCATGTTCTTTGGTAATAGTTGCATATGTAATTCCATACAGTCTTAATATAAAATATGACTAAACATTTGGATGACATTTCATTTTTGATTTATACACAGCTGTAATTTACCGGAGTTCCTATTTTCAGGACTTTAAACAAGTCTTGCTGGTCTATTGTTTTCTAGTCACATATGTAGTATATATGTTGTTATTGTGTATTGGCTAGGTTCCAAAGAGAAGTCTGTGCAGAATACATGATAAGTTGGGCTCAACCATATCACCTCTACAAGGAACATGATAAATGTTTTTTACTTACTATTTGGTGTCTGTACATGAAGGCAATTTTTTTTTTTCCCCTCCAGTGTTTCACCTATGTGTTTAGGAGCCCCAGCCTAATTAGGCAGAATCTCAGGTTCAAAGAATTCTTCCATTTCTTTTATGCACATCTGCGTGCACAATATGTTCCACCTCTGGCTGATCTATTAACACTTTGTTCTTTAAAAAGGTGATGGGGAGGGCAGGGTGTCACTGTGAGCACCTCCTCCAAACAAAGCTGAGTGTAATATCACATTCTTGAGATCTTCTCAGCTTTGGAGTGTAGCACACCCTGTGTCCCTTCAGCAGCAACACACGTAAGGGGAGCTATGCCTGTCTGAGACTTTTTGTGCCCAACATTTGCCTGCAAACATGTAGGCTGTTACAATGACCCTTTACAAAGTAAGGGTTGAGATCTTCATGTTAAAGAAATGTTTGCTAACACGGTATCCCAGAAGGAAAGGGCAGAAAGCAGTACAGGGAGAAGGGCTTCCCTTTCTTTCTGTAAGACTTACAGTGTCAAAGGTGAGAACTACGCAGAGTAGGCATGGCTGTATCTCCCATACACAGTTACAAATCATGTAGTCTTGTACATATGGAAGGTGATGCTTCTAGACCAAGGATGAAGGGACTTTTTCGGAGCTTCTTTATGGAATCATTTTTAGAAAAAATAAATTCTGGTATTTAGTGTGGGCTGGAAGTTGGTTCATGCTCCCGGGTGATGTGACCAATGTCAAATAAATTATATCATCATACTCAATACTTGCTTTCTTCATGTTTCTTACCAAGTTTCCAATTTATATTGTTAAGTGTTACAATAGCTAGAAAAATCACATTTGAGGAAAACACTTATAAGGTATAACTACCTTATACCCTGACTTGCATTTTAGAATTGGACCTAAAGCTAAAACGAAAACCTGGAATTGACTACACACTAACACAGAGGTACAGCTATGTTTAAATTCTCTTATCCTAGGATAAGATTCTGATAAAAGGACAGATTCTGCAAAGGCAAGATATAAAAATATTAAAATATTAAAGACATAGTGTTATTAATACTTTTGCCTCTGAGCAAGTACTGAGGCAGTGTCCAGCATCATGTGAAGGAACGTGAGGCAGCAGAAAATGCCATCTTCAGGCTGAGTGGAAAATCAGACTCTACTCATTTGAGGTCACTGAAGCATCCATTCACATCTTTAAAAAATAAGCCTGCAGCTATCCCATGCCCTGGCCAGCCCCATCCTGATAGCTAATTGCCAGGCCTGGGGCCACCTGGGCCTCCCTCCGCCCACCAATCTTGCAGGGCCCCTCCCAGACAATCAGATTCCCTTTATAACCACCCCTTCCTGCAGCATAAAGCCCTTCTTAGCTGGAGGTCAGGGTTGGTAGTGATTGAGTTCTGCTGTTTCTTAATGGTTCTGGTTGTTTACTCCAGTGTAAGCTGTTTAGCTTTTCAGTCAAAAGCTCATCTCAGCAATGTGGTCCTCCTCAAAGTTGGCACCTGTGATCCTGAATGCTGCTGTGGTGCTCAGTGCTGATGAAGCACTTTCCTGCTGGAGAACATTCTGCTGGAAACCAGGAGGTTAGTCCCTTTCTTGATTTACTCAGAGAAACAATTTATCTGAGAGAGGAATGAAAAATTAGTATTTTTCAGAATTGTTAACCTTTTTGGTAAAGAGTTGGTAAGCAAGCACTGACTGCAGCTCAAAGTTATGGTAAGGCTTTATTACTATGTTCAAACATTTGAATAATGATGTTTATGATCCATATCTGCCAATCTCTTTACTAGCAATACTGTTCAAATGTTATCAAATAATGTGTTCAGAAACCAACGTACTGGCTTATGTACTTTGAAACTCATCTTGAAGACTACTAAACTTCTTGGAAAAGAGATGTTTTGTGGTAGGTTCCAATTGAAAAAGGTTCCTTGTGGTAGGCTCCAAAAAGAAAAACCTTCTTGGAAAAGAGATGTTTTGTAGTAGGTTGACTAGGTTGTTAAATTACCTGTTGCACAAGTAAATCAATAGATTTAACTGACTCTTCATCCAAGTTTGTTGTCTCTGTTTAGAACAAAGGTAAAGCAGATAAGTATTGTTATATCTGTCACTTAAGAACAAAACTTCAGTTTCAACTTCTGTGATCTTCTATTGGTTTCTGAAGACAGTTTATCATTGGGCCATGTGTCCTCCTGATATTTAAATGCTACTATGCTTATAGAAGCACATCAAGGTGCATCTAAAACACCTTTTTTGAATTGAGAGATGGTAACCTAGTAACAAGTATATTATGGCAGCACTATTCCTATTAAATTACATGACTGAAATAACTTCTCTTGTAGATGGTGGTGGTGTGTAGTGGGAATGGCTTAATGTACCCTTACTGAGCTGCTGCATTAGTTATTGCAACATCAGTAACATGCTACTGTCAGCAGAAGCAATTTGACCCAGTAGGATATACTTACAAAGATAGAATCTGAATGAGGCAGTTCTTGACTAGCTGAAGGATTTCTGGTTTTGATCACAGAAAAAAAGGTCAGACTTCACAATCTGTTCTCTCACAAAGACTCCATTACTTCTGAACTAATTTAGAGATAGTGCTAGCACATGTCAGGAGTGAAGAGGAAAATATTTGTTGAAAGGAGTTATTCCAAGTAAGCAAGTCAAGTTAAGAGCAGGGAACTGGTGTTATGAAGAGAGACGGAGTCACAGTAAGTTTAGACATCTAAGTATTCCACAAAAGAATTTCAAGACCCTATTTGATTTCAATAAACATTAAAACAATCACTAATTGTTTTTATCATCTTAAAACTAAGAGGTTTTTTGTCCTTGCATATATTTAAAATTGAAAAACAGCCATGACGAAAGTTTCAGAGAAAAGCTGTGCTGAATGGTGCATTTTTATGTAGATATAAATTGGAGTGTATGCTGCCTTCTGCTTCATACTTCCCAGAGAAGACTCTGTCACTAATGCATCTTTAGGTAAGAGGCATTGATTTTGCTGTCTTCTGGTGTCAGAAATTTATTGCTAAAAAGCTGTGACTCAGCCAATTAGCACAGAAAAACTGGTTTTGTTTGAGAACATTTGGACTGTTTAGCACTTTTCAGTAAGTACTTACACTTGCTAAGTTTGGGAACTGTCACTCAGTAATAGCTATTTAATATTTCTGCCCAACAGCTGCCTAGAACACATGGCAGAATGCAGTAAGCTTTTTTAATACTCTTTATTTACACCCATTTGTGGTTTTCACAAATTCTATCTAATGTATCCCATAATACTCAGACTGAATTCCAGCAAGACATTCCTAAGATATAGGTTTTCTAAAATGTCTATCATCTTAGCTGCTTCAGACTGTTCTAAGGGTGAGATCTTTTATGGACAAGAGACTCCTGGATTTGGGCTCTTGGCAGCAGAAGAGCACTGTGCCCATGCCAAGAGAAGGGAAGAAACCTCAAACATTTGTGTCAATACTGAGCTCTACTAGTGCAGGTAAACAAGACACAGTAGCAGCACTGATGTGTGCAAAGCTGTTAGAGGACAAACTGAGACAAAAAAAGAAGACTTTGTAAAATTTTCTTAATTTTTTTGTTGGTGATATTTTATCTGTCTCTGAATGTCCATGTTGAAAAAGTGTAAGGGCATACCCTATATGAAAGTTGTGAAATGAGACTAACACGGCAGAGGCTTGTCGGGTCCCTACCAGGGGAGTTTGCATGAGCATATTTGGTTAGGTTCTCAAATGTATGCCAGTGATAGGAAAGTATGATTGAGAAATAAGAAGAAATAGGATTCGCATGTCACAGGCAGCATCATTAAAAACTAGATTTCCCACTAAGATCCTCCTTAATGGTGATAATGGCAAATTCCTGTTTCTTCAAAAGGGTATAGATGAAGGTAGGGTGCTGGTGCTGTTAAACTCTTTCACTGTTCTAAATAGATCTGTTTGCATATTCTCTCCTACTCTATTCATACTTCAGAGTCTGCAGTCTGAAATCTAAGTAGATGAGACATGAAGAACAAAGGGCTGATTAGACAGCCAGTGCTCAAATGTTGAGTCTTATAGTCATCTTTAGTCCTCGCTCATCAGAAGTAGCTCTCAGGCCATGCCAGTGCCAGTATTGGGGGATGCTGGAATGAAAAGAGTAAACTCTGCAACATACGAGGTTTCAGAGAGGAGGAATTATTTAACTGAGTCCTGTTAGTGCAAAAGACATCTTCCATCGGTAGTATTTCAGCTGCTGTCTAACATTTTGCTAATTTTTCTTGATTGCTTCTACCATTCTTTAATTATACTACCTCACTGTACAGAGATAGCAGTAATTTAGTATTAGTAAAATAACAGGCAATGCCATCATTCTCTGCAGATGTTTTATGGATGCAACAGGAGAAACTAAAGTTCCAAATGCTGTCAGGGAGCAGCAAGATGGGCCTGGGACTGCCCTGTGTCCTACTCCTTTGTGGGAAATAAGCAGGACAGGATATGTTGCAGTGAACTGAATTGGAGACAAGTTTTTTGTGGGTCAAGCTTTGGTTTAGGCCAGGCTCTTCATATTTTGTGCAGTACAAGCACTCATCTGCAAGAGGGAACTACTCATTTTCCACACAGTAAACCTGTTCCTAGGTTGATTATTAGTGTGCCATATCAACAATATTCTAGCTAAACTTGAACCTATGTAAATGTAATAGGATTGAAAAAAAGAAAAAAACTTCAAGTCAACTGCAACTACTTCTGCACAGGAACACCACATCAATTTACAATTTCTGGTCATACTGTATACTAGTATCAGCTGAAGGAACCATTCAGTTCCTCTTCCTCCTTATTCCACCCGAAGATACACCTAGGTCAGTTAATTCATTTTTATTTTATAACAAAAACTGTGATAATTCAGGAGAATTACATCAATAGGGTGTCTGACCATATTTGACTTCTCTGCATGAAGCTGAAATATATAAAATGAAATTATAAGCAACAAAGAATTTCTTCATGTCTGATACATTAGCAATTGGATTAGTCTGAGATGACTAAGATGTCAAACGGGGGTGGGGGAAAGCCCTAGGTTGAGGAAGTTGTGTCATAAAATGTCCAAAATACTGAGTTTCAACTTCATAATGTAATGCCTTTCTTAAATCATGTAGGCATGGAAAACCTGCAAGAAATAAAAGTTGTGATAAGCAGTGAGTTAGAGCAAATATATGCTCTAAATGTGTTCTAGGTTTCCCTCAGGCTTGTCTAGTGCAAATCCTCTTCTGCACTTCCCCAGAGGTATTTATAAATAAAAGCTCATACAGGCAAGCTCATATACCCCCAAAGTTTTCAAGGGTGAGCATGTATATTTAAGACTGGAGACTGATCCACACTGAAAGCAAAATGAGCTACTTGGTTTTCCATTCTCTGGAGATTGTTGGGTCTTTCTTGGAAGTGACTACTGTTCTCTGTTGATTAATTGTTGAAATCAAACTTGGCAACTGGAACCTTTAAAATCCCATTTGTCTACTGGTTATTTAACATTTTGTATGCAAGACTATTGCTAGCATTTATCATGGGCTAAGAATTAATAACTATATATTTTTAAAGGTATGTTAAAATATATTGTGTACCAGTTACTGTTAACTAACCTGAAATTTTATGCAGCAGTATTACCATCTATGGGAGGCAGAAACATGAAAAAAGCTAAGGACAGCACAGTATGTGTGTAAAAACAGGAAATGCACATTCCTGTTTGCTTATTATTTACAAAAAGGGACATACACATAGTATCTTGGTTTAACCTAAAAGCATTCAAATCTACATTTACTTAAAGAATTGGGGCAAAAAAGTGTTCCATGTGCAGTATGTATGCTTCTGTCATCCCTCTCACCATGATATTTTGTACTGTGTGATGCATGCTTACAATAACAGAAGTCTTTTATCAAGATGAGAAAACTAAGGATCTTCCAAGCAAATTCTCTGCAAACAATGTTTGGCATGTGAATCTACTGACAATGGCCTTGGGTTTTTATCCTTTCACTATGTAAGAAATTTAATTACTGTAATTAAAATAACTGTCCCTGTTTCAAAAATGAGACACAGGTTCATCTAGACAGTGTACTAACTGCATCCATCCCTTAGACATTTTATAGTAAATATTAAAAGAATTGAATGCCCCAGAAGAAAAACAAAATCCTCTGTGCTTCATCTAAACTCTTTAAGGTCCAGTATCTATGTGAAAGGTCCAGCCACACTTCATGTTAAGGACATTTAAGGACCTATTAAGTATAAAACTCACTTTGGCAGAAATGGATACTTTACTCTTATTCTAATGACCTCACAATGAGCCTGATTTTTAGATAAATGAGAATAGTGAGCAACCTGCAGTAGGTGAACAGAACACAGCAAGATAAGAACAGACTTATGAGAAACATTCAAGTAATGCTTGCCAAAGATTATTTAACTTGCTTTTTAATCTTTCTTCTATATTCCTGAACGCTTGGGGTGAGGGAGGGGAGAACCTCCTCATGTCTCATTTGTGAGCCTCTGTATCTCTGTAAGAAATGCTGCTTCACACCTTTATGCCTTGAAGGCCTATGTGCTCCTCTTCAGTGAAGACCACAGAATCACAGAATGGTCAGTGTTTGAAGGGACCCCTGGAGATCACCTAGTTCAGCCCCCCTGCCACCTACAGCAAGTTGCACAGGAATGTATCCAGGCGGGTTTTGAATATCTCCAGAGAAGGAGACTCCACAACCTCTCTGCGCAGCCTGTTCCAGTGCTCTGCCACCCTCAAAGTACAGAAGTTTTTCCTCATTCAGATGGAACTTCCTTTGTTTCAGCTTGCAGCCATTTCCCCTTAACCTGTTACTGTGCACTACTGAGAAGAGTCTGGCCCCGTCCTCTTGACACCCATCCTTAAGGTATTTATAAGCAATGATGAGATCCCCTCTCAGTCTTTCTTCTTCTCCAGGCTGAACAGACCCAGTTCCCTCAGCCTTTCCTCATAAGAGAGATGCTCCAGTCCCCTCATCCTGTTCATTGCCCTCCACTGGACTCTCTCCCATAGTTCCTTGTCTTTCTTGAACTGGGGAGCCCAGAACTGGACCCACAGCTCCAGATGTGGCCACACCAGGGCAGAGTAGAGGGGGAGGAGAACCTCCCTCAACCTGCTGGCCACACTCTTCATCATGCACCCCCAGATACCAGTGGCCTTCTTGGCCATGAAGGCACATTGCTGGCTCATGGTCAACTTGTTGTCCACCAGGACTCCCAGGTCCTTCTGTACCAAGCTGCTCTCCAGCAGGTCAACCCCCAGCCTGTACTGGTCCATGGGGTTATTCCTCCTGAGGTGCAGGACCCTACACTTGCCCTTGTTGAACTTCATTAGGTTCCTCTCTGGCCTGTCCAGGTGTCCCTGAATGGCAGTGCAGCCTTCTGGTGTATCAGCCACCCCTCCCAGTTTTGTATCATCAGCGAACTTGCTGAGGAAACACTCTGTCCCTTCATCCAGGTCACTGATGAATAGGTTAAACAAGACTGGACCTAGTACTGACCCCTGGGGAACACCACCAGGCACAGGCATCCAACTCGACTCAGTGCCACT
>NW_009631918.1:0-12191 GCF_000690535.1 Cariama cristata
CGGCGGCACCACCTCCCTCCCACGCGTGGGAGAGCGCAGCCGGTTGCAGCAGAGCCGAGGGATGCGCCCTGGTTGCTCACCTCCCCTCAAAGCCCAGCTCTGCCGGAGCGCACACAAACCCAGAAACGTCTGTTTTCGGCACATACTGCCCACATTTAGCGTTCATGTCCTTCGCTTATCTGCTGCTCCCGGACCTCCCACGGCACAGCATCAGCCCTGCTGCACGCCAGCAACTCAAAACACCCTCCGACCTGCACTGCTCAACACAGGCCCTCCATCACCCCTCAGAGCCCAGGCGATGGTTTGGTACCGCTGGGCACCCTGCTGCTTTCCCGAGGTGGCCTGGGAATATCTCCGCTCGGTGCTGCCAAAAGAACCAGGGAAGGGCTGACACGGTGCTCTGATCCAGGCACCCAGAGCCTCACCACTACAAAATAAGGACATTCAAGCTCACTGGGATACGACCCAACGCTCCCAGAGCGAGCTCATGCCCCCTCGCAGCATCCCGGTACCGGAGGCAGCAGCGGAATGGGCGACGCAGGGCTCCCAGCAGAGAGGCACACAGCCGCCCTGCAATCCCCTCCTGCGCTGCTCACAGCCTAACCCGGCCTTTAATTCCAGCAAGCAGGGACAAAGTCCCAGCGTGTCCTCCTGCAGCAGCAGCAGAGAACACACCTCTGGAAACGCTGGCCATGCAAGTGAAAAACAGGCAATTTCAGCTTCCCCAGAAATGACAATAAGCGGGTAAGTTGCCTTGGTGGCTCAAGCGGAGAAGGGCTGAGGTTGCAAAAGTCCTTGCCCCATCTCTGCATTCACCACACTAGGGGGAATCAGCACTCCACATTTCTCCCTCAAGCAGCCACTGAGCTAAGGAGCTCCGAGCTGGCCCAAAACTGCTGCCCTCACCTCCCCTCAGCTGCAGGGGAATAAAGAATACTTTACTAAGGCTGCTAGACCCAGACAAGCCTCCAGCCACATTTCCATCGCATCCCCTCATGAGACCCCACCATCACTCAGAGAGAAGAGCAGGTTACACCAGCCCGTGTAACCCCAGGACCTGCTTCTGCTTCTGGTCTTTTACTTCATCACAGCTCAGGCTCAAAGCTTTCACAGTTGCTTGAGGCGAGTCAAAGCTGTCTCCACACTTGGGGCTGGGTGAACGGTACGCTTAAGATGTAGGACCACACTGGTAAGTGTAAGGATGTTACCCCTCATCCATGGGTCTTCAGTGTCCTGGGTGCATGCTTCAGACTTACCCGTAAGGGAACAACTCTTAACAAAGAACCCAAACAACTGGATCACACACAGATTATGATACACAGAGAATCTTTCAGGCCAGGGATGCTTTAAAAAAACCAGTTTATTTTACCTTACAAATGATAAATAATTTGTTTTAAAAAAATCATTTCACGTGTGTTTTACTTCATGTTGTAGTATTAAAATACCTTTCCCTTCTCCCCCCCTTAAGCGGTCAATACAAAAATAATTGTGACCAAATTATTTTATTTTTTTATGTCAAAAATTCCTGTAGTTTAGGCAAAAAGGCACATTGTGAAGGCTTTTCACCAGGAGGTACAGGGGTTCACAGTGACCCCAATGGCCTCTCTTCCCTCCCTGCTTGTTGTAACTCGAGTGGAAGAGGACACAGGAACCAGGTAGCACTCCTGCAGTGCTTTTTGTCTCATGCCCTCCTGGTATACACCAGGGCCAAGGTCAGCTTCAGTGTCATCGCTATTTTACACATGGGGGAAACCAAGGCACAGCAAAGCAGTACAATTAGCTAAGAGCTTCTTGTGAATAACTGGCAGAGTAGGACATAAAACTGGACGTAGATGTAGAACGTTGTCTTCTTCAAAATGACAGTGCAAACCCACCTGGGATCATCTTGCCCCCTTGCAACCACAATGTTATGATGGTAGTCACAAGTCTCTAGAGGTTTCTTTCTTAGTGGGAGAGTCACAGGACCAACACAAAAAGTTGGGCCTTCACTAGTCTAAACAGAGATTAATTAGAGCCCTAATTACCAGCCCTTTAGGGGCAAAAGTCATTGCTGGGATATATCCCCCCACTGTATCTTCTAGCCACAGGAGGGATATAACAGCCAGTCGGACACTAGAAAAAGCTACAAGCAGGCTCTGGCTTTGGGTAGGCTTCGTACCTTCCTTGTTCAGGTTATGTGGTCCCATAAATCAGCTGTTTTCCGACTGGGAAATGCTGTTGTGTCACCAGGAGGTGGTAAAGTCAGCGAAGGGGCTTCTTCGGTGGCAGAGATGTTTGACAACCCAGGTCATCAAGACCACTTCTCTCCCTGCCTTGACCATTCATCAGGATGCTTGAGGCTGGTAACTGATCAGAGCTGCCCCCTTTCACATCTGCTAACTCCAGAGCAGGGCAAAACACACCCCTCCCAGTGCTTCACCCCAGAAACCTGCATCTCCAGCTTCTTCCAGGAAGCTGGATCTCCTGGCAGCTGGCAGGAGAGCATCAACACGCAGTGAGTTGGGCCCGCTTATCACAGTATGAGGCAGCGTCAGGTGGGGAGCGAGTCACAGGGGGCCAGAAGGAAAGGCACACACAGAGCGCTCCTGTTACAAGGCACTGCTGTGAACCATATTCCTTCTTTGGAGCAGTCAGCTCCAGGAGGCCCTTAGCATCATAAATGGTGGCAGGAGGCAGATGAGTGCCCCTTGAAAATGTCTGGCCTGGCTCTGCTAGGTTTCCTCGTCCCAGAGACATAGCTGCTTCTGTGGCACGTAGTAATCGAAGGTGTAGCCCTTCTGGCAGCTGCGGATGCCGCATTTGTAAGAAGAAACTTTGCCCCCAGCATCACGACTCTTGCAGTACTTCAGCATGCATGGGTACCACTCGATGCTGAGCGAGTAGCTGCAAATGCAGGGTTTCCAGCGGTCTGCACACAGCTTGCAACGCTGCAGGTCAGGGAGATCGGATGTCTGCGGCAGGACCTCGAACATGGAGCCATCCACTCCTGCAGGAGAAACCAGAGGCACATTGCTCAGGGTGCTGCTGAAAGGCAAGACCAAAGGAGAGAGCCACCAAAGCAAGCGTTGTTCTCTCTGCACAGTCTCCAGGACAGCTGAGGAGAATGAGGTTAGAGTGCATTTCCAGGGGCTGTTTGGACACGAGTCTGAACAGGAGCTATGAGAGAAGAAAGTGCCCTGGGGAAAGTAAGCTAAAAGATACACAAAGTGTGTAAAGAACATATTTCTTTTGGGTGATGGACCAGGTGAAAGGTTACCGTGAAAATACCTGCCTAATCAGGTTCACTAGGAGAGCACCACCAAAAGAAGTCAGATTTGCTAACAAATAAGACTAGTGCAATGTGACGTGCAAGCAACACACACGCCTCCTCCACCATAAAGACAGTGAAAGAGAAGGCAAAATGATCTGTGCTGATCACCAGAAACCTAGTGGGAGAGATCACGGCAGAGGGCCAACTTGCTGACAGAAGCAGTTCCAACGAAGGAAACTTACCTTTCTCCAGCCAAAATTTGACATCTTCTTCTCGGGTGTAAATTGCTTCTTTGGCCTCTGCACAGACATTGTGGATGTGAGAGCTCAGCTGGGCCCCCTTGCTGAAGTTGACAGCTACATCCATGCTGAGATGTTCCAGGCCCCGCACCTCCTCAGCCTGCCGCACTGTCCTGGGATTTTTCTGCAGAGGATGAAATAACGAAAACTTGAATCCTGGTTGCAACAAATTGTTCCTTATAGCATATCGTGATTTCATGCCAACATAAGAAGATGCGCAAATGGATATTCCTCTGTAAATGCACCTGCATCCTATCTGGATGGAAGGCACTTAAACTTCTTGTTGATGCTGAAACTGGTGACAATTTATCACTGCTCTGATTTGCCTGTGATTGTTTCTCAATGCTTTGTCGTGATGAATCAGTCTCAAATCAGTACTTACTTCATTGGGCAATGTGGGGCAGGGATTTTCACGGTGATTGCTCTAGCCATCCACCTACCCTTTGATACAGACTAGGTTGAACTAAATCATGCCTCCTTCTAGTATATTAGTAGAACAGGGTCAATAATGTTGATGAACTTAGTTTAATACTGAGTCCCTCAAGCAGGAGGGGTGGTCAAAGATGGGTCTAATAGCTGAACGATCGGGCAGCTGCTTGGGAAGGGTGTCCAGACAGGTCAGCTCTACGAAACCCTGGATGGGCTGGAGGATGAAGCTGGCACCGAAGCCAGCTGCAGGGTGCCTCTTACCTGTCGCAGCTTTGCCATAGACTCACTGGGGATGATCTCGTTGCGGTGAAGCCGTGTGACGAAGCAGAGCGCTTGGAACTGGCTCTGACCCCTCTCCAGCTCCCCGAGGATTAAGGCACGGAAGATCTTCACCTCCTGACAAAGAGATAAATAGAGTGAGAGTCAGAGATCTTTGGCATCAGTGGGGGTGAACTGAGACATCAGGGTCAAAGAGAAAAGCTCCAGCCAAAAGAACAAAGTGAAAGGTCTCATACTTCTGCTACCTGAGCACTGGGGTGTAGTCCCAGGTTCAGTTCCACCCAAAAGCCTGCAGCATAATAAGTGGTGTCTGTAAAAAAGTAAGGGTTTTCGCAATCCCGCTGTGGCAAGGACAAATTGCTGCCAGGTCGCATCCCACATCCATGGCTTCCTCAAACAACAGCTGGGGGTTTCTGTCCTTTACCAAGAAGGAAGGCAAGCCTCCAAGGAGTCTCATTTTTTTTTATTAAACAAATATTACACAGCCATTATCTCCACACATTACCTAGGGAAAGCAGTCCCAAATTTCCTCTGCTGCCTTCCCTCACTTGCTTCTGAGCAACTGGTATCCTGGAGAACACATTACTCATTTCTGAACCCAACAGCACGTGGAACAGAAATGAAAGTCAAATTATTAAAGCCAGAAGGAACCCATTATGATCAGCTCCAGCTGACCTTCTTTTCTGCCCGGGTCAATAATTTTGGCATTTTATACAGAGAGCCTCTAACATGGACTCTAGTGCATCTCCAAAACCAGCTTGGAAATCAATCATAGTTACCTTCACATAGACTCAGAGAATACCTTGTTCAATAGCAAAACCTTCCTATATCTTGTTCCGGCATAAATCAACACTGATTTCTATGCAGGTATCAATTAATCTGTCTTCTGGCTTCAGGGGCATCTGTACACTCTGTGGGAATCTGCCATCTCCTGTCTTGGTATCAGATCATGCTACTACAAGGACTAAACAGATGGATCAGTGCCGCCGGCTCAGTATGGAGAGCAATTATTGCCTTTTGGCACCCACCCGCAGCCATTGCTCTTAATGCCCTCCACAGAGAACTGGACAGATATTGGTGGTTAGGGACCAGCAAGCAGAAGGTATGCCAAGCTGCTAAGATCATTCCTTTCCTCCTGAGCTACTCCGGTTGTATGGCTCATAAGCTCGGATTCTTCCAAACCTCTTTCTGCCCTGAGAAGAAAAGGAAGGGAGCAGAAGAAGGTAGCCTTTCACTTTTATACAAGCTCTAAGCAGCGTCCACGCTGAGTTTTTCTGCAGACTAGCTCATACAGCCCACTATTTATTCCCTGCCTTCTCTTCCAGGTCCAGAAGAGAAAAGGGTATGCAATTCAGTGAACATCTGGACAGCTGAAAGAACAGCTGCAATCTGGGATGTGTTTCCCTCCCCAGGATAGGAGAAAGGATTTTGCTGGGTGCATTTGTTGACTGAAGACTCACAATAAGAGCAGGACATGAAGGAGATTTGAGCAGAAAGATACCAAAAATGCCTCTGAAATTACTATTGAATCATTATTTTTTGACAGCTTTAATGGGGAGAATTCCCACTGAGACACTGGCACCACTGGAACGACCCACATTCCCACCTACATTTAGTCCGGCTGCCTTCCAGCTGAACTCTTCCTCTGTGAGCTCCCATACTGTGTAAGGCCCAAGGATGAGCAGACTAAAACTAGTACCCGACCCTCGCATATTCTTCAGCTGCAGATTTAATTTTAATTCACTTCGAACAATCACCATTCAGTTTGGAAAAAGCAAACAGGAATAGCCATGTTTTGCACTTGGGCTGAAAACCTCTACAGGCAGGAGATTAAAAACAGTGTAATACTTCCAGGTTGGAGGCAATTTTTGTAAAATGAGAACATGCTGAGCAACTGATTAATCCTTCTGATCTGTCTATTTAAGAATTAGCCTTCAGACACCCAACTCTCTTTCCTCCTCACGGCTGATACGTACGAGAGATTCACAGCTCTCGCTGCTCCCAGCCAACGGCGCAGGGCTCCCGACCGATCCCACACAGTGCCGGTCCCTCGCTCTCCCTCCGAAGTCCAGAGCCCAGCTGCCCCCGCAGAGTCCAGGCAGAGATAAGCTCCCCCCGCACTGGGCTCAGGTTCCAAGGCACCACTTCCACAGTATACAAAGGGTTTCTGGGTTCAGTGACCCTGTTCGGTGATGAATTCGGACAAAGGTTTTAAGTATTTAAGCGTTTCTGACTTCCAAGCACACAGGACAGGAAGGACCAACTTTGTGTCACCACAATGCACCAGTGGAGCAAATGAACAGTTCTCAGGCATGGAGACAAGCATCTACTCTCCCCTTCAACCCAAGGCAGACACCAGAAGCAAGCTCAGAGTGCACAAGGTCACCGGCCACTGCTGTATGGCCCTCAAAGCACCGTATTGTACTGTTTCCAGCTCCAGCCTTGCTCCCGTCACACCAGCGAGCAAGTGACCCAAGGCTGCTGCTCAGCTAATCTAAGCATTTATCTGCCCTATCACTTGTGCTTACTGATCTATAGGTCAACGAGTCCATGTAACCTCCAGTAAAGATCCCTGCAAAAATCATCATTGAAAGAGCTCATTGGTAGAGGATGGAAGGAGAGAAAGAAAGAGAAAGGTGAGGAAAGGTGGTCTTGCAGTGGGCGAGGTATAGCTGCAGGAGGAAAGACAGTAAGGATCAACGGAGTGGTGTCCCACTGCATAACCCATCCTTTCCTCCACCCACAGACTCTCCTTTCTCCGAAAGGCATGGCTGACCTCCCTCAGGTCTCCCCCCTCCTGCCCTCGGGCACACACCCAGCCAGTCCTTTGCCCCCCACCTGCCTCCCGCAGCCCCTGAATCGGAGAGGCGCTGCACCTGGCTGCTTGGATCATGAAGTCAAACGGTAAAGCCAGATCTTTAAGTCAGCCATTCCACCAGCCCTGCGGATGCTGCTGCCTGCCCCAACCTGCCACCATCAATGCCTGCAACCCCACCACACGCTGGGCTCGGGTCCCCCAGGGAGGGGGTCATTTCTTCTCCTCCTCCCTGCATCCCCAGTGCTTCTGGCCCATGTCCCTCTCCCAGCTCTATCTCACTCCACGGCATCTGAAGGAAGCAACTCTGGTGTGAAGAGGGCTCTGGTGCTGCCTGAACTCCAGGCGTCAGGGATTTCCACCACATTTGTTGATACCAAGGGAGGTGCACTGGAAAGACAGGAATGGTCCAGGTTTGCCAGCACTGAAATAGCCAGTGAGCCAACAAACAGCTTTAATCAAGCTGTTCCGTTCAAGGAGCCGGCTCCTATGGCATGCACTGTTCTGAAGAGAGAAATCCCACCTCTACCTGGCTCGGAGCAAACCCAAAGCAACCCTTGCTGTGGATTTCAGAGCAAGGCTAAAACCCTGCCTCATGCTGGCCCACTTTCTGGGAGACACGCACCCTGCAGTGACCACTCTCTCCTGAGCAAGAAGTCAGCCCTGCCTCACCTCTCTGTCTCAAAGTCTTGCTTGGCTTTCCCTAGCTTGCTGGCTTTCCCTGCCCTGGCTACACAACCTCAGGCGGAGCAAGAACCGAAGCTTGTCACATCAAAAATATATCGTTTCTCACATAGAACCAAAGTTTTTCCAACTGGGAGAGAGCCTTTCCCTGCCCAGCCACCTCACCTCTTTCCCACCAGTACGAGTGAGGTGAATCAGTGCCAAGCTGGGTACCCAGCCAAGGCAACAAACGGCACCTTCGATTCTGGGTTTCCGCAAAATTTCCCAGCAGGGAACAAGTCCCAGCAGAACATCGCCTTTGCAATACGGGGACTCTCCGGATGAACTCATCACGGGGGCGTTGAGAATCCCTGGCCCTGACGGGCACTCGTGTGGCGGGTACAGTTACAGCTATTGTTTAGGTTTGGATGACAAACGCTTGGTGTAACAGAGAACAAGCAGTTCTGCAGCCAGGCTCTAACCATGGCACTGGAGGTTACTGCAGCCTTGGCTTTCACAGCAAGGGGAGGGCAGCTCCTCTTTCCCAAAGGCAGAAAGGAAATCAGTGCACCGAGCTCCCAACAGCCCAGGTTGCCTGCACCTACCAAAGGGACTTCCAGCAAAGACTAGCCTGCAAGGAGGAGCAGGGAAATCATCAAATTTCTTCCCTCCTCACACTGTCCTCAGCCAGCTCCTCCAGGGACTGTTATCTGGGGTGTGAGAACAATCCCACCCCTATTTCTAGGGTTTATCCAGTAGAGACTTACAAGCCTGTGTGGTCTAGATCTGAGCCCAGCGTCTCAACTTCACGTTGAGTGGAGGAAACCAGTTCCCAGGGAAATAAATTATTTCAATGCCTTCCTCCTTGCAACCCATCCAGCTTTCCTGCCAAATTTCTCTCCCCCAAGGACATCAGTGCTGCTGTGGGGCCCACTTTTGTCTTTGCTGTCGCATGCCTGCTCAGCGTGGGGGGTACACACAAAGAGGACACCCTGCTCGGGGCACTGGGTAACACCGGCACTCCTGGGTCCGATTCCTTACCCTGCCGGCAGCCCTTGCTGTGGTCAGGGCCCTGCCTGCACTGCCCTGGGGGAACAGCTACACCCGGCCAGAAAGTCGTTGTGGTTGTACAACATAGAGAAGGTGTTATTGCGTCTACACTGGGGGTCCAGCCAGCTGAGTTACCATGAATGGGTGGAGATTATGTTTTTTAAGCCCTCTCCTACTGGAAATGGCTAGAATGAAGACACTTTGGTGTGTTGCCTCTTACGCTCAGGTATCTATAAAGACAAATTAACAATGTGCTGGTAGAGAGGGGAAAAAAAAACCCAACACATTTTCAGGAGCAATAAGGCTCGACCCCGATTCTTACAAGCACCGAGAAGCCAGAAATCCCCACAATGCTCTGAGATGCTTGGAAAAACATCCCCAAGTTAAGCATCCTCATGCTCAGCACCCACAACCTGAGCGATGCCTACAAGTCAGAGGCCACTTTTGAAGCCAGATCCTACCTAACAAGTGATTTCCCCAAAGCCGTGGAGCGAGCAAAGGGCAGCTCTGGCCCTAAGGCAGTAGTTTAGCCCCCCAGCCCTGTGCTGAGCTCAGCAGCCATCGCGCTGCCTTTGCGTGCGGTACAGCTGCCATCTACCCACATTGGAGTGATCAGTTCAAGAGAGAGCATTTTTAGGTACCTCACTACAGCTCAGGGTAACAAACACCACCATCTTTTAACGAGCCCACCCCATCCCTCCTGCCCTCCCAGAGCGTGCCGAATGACCCTCCTTTTATATTCCTGGTATCTCTACAGAGAAGAGACTGCTTTCCAAATTATACAGATATAATCTTTAGACAGATGCTTTCTTGTATCACCTGGTCATTTAGCACCTAACACGACGGATCCCCGCCATAAGGAAATTGTCACACCACCACCCCAGAAAATCACGTAACATCAGCTTTATTAACAAGGAAACTGAAAGGACTGGCAGTACAAGCATTAAAATATCGTCATCCATGCTTTCTCCCTTGTGTTTCCAACAAAATTTTTTCAGCAATCAAAAGGAAAGAGAAACTTTTCTATATCTTTGTACTGACCTTGGAATAAAACCACCCACTTTGCTCTCAGGCTGCTGGCAAGATCACGCTATTCAAATTAGACACAACATTTAGGCTTGCTATCCCCCCCTCACTCTTTTTTGCAATACGTTTTATGCCTGACAGTACTGCATAGGAAAAGAAGAAGTGTTTTCATCACATTCTCTCAAACTGCAAGAAAAAAACAAACTGCACTGCCCAGAAAACATCAAGTCCCAGTTTGGACTCTCAGTAACCAG
The DNA here is from genome assembly GCF_000690535.1 of Cariama cristata. Lineage (NCBI taxonomy): Eukaryota > Metazoa > Chordata > Aves > Cariamiformes > Cariamidae > Cariama > Cariama cristata. Next base: position 10,066 of record NW_009631918.1, read on the forward strand.
TTTGTGCTGCACTAGAGAATGAGAAAAAAAAACAACTAGTATGCTCTAAGGACATGACTCCTTCAGGTTCAGCTCTGGAGGGGAAGCAGGGGTGGAAGAGAAATGAAAATCCCACCTCTGTGGAAGACCCAACCGCTGCTCAAGTCCCACCCAGCTTCTACCAGCATCAGAGCAGAGCAATGAAGCGTGATCTCATTGTAACTCCTTTCTTCTCCATCCCTTGGTCTAGCAGCAACTCCTTACCAGCGAAGGGAAAGGGGAAAAAAAAAAAAATCATCTGTCTTTGGACTAACCCCCTCCAGTTTAAGCCAGAGAAGTGGAAAAATCATTTGTGCAAAACCCCAGCATCCTGGCCACAGCATGACCACACAATCTAGCTTGGGAAAGCCAGATCAACAACCCCAGCTGCTTCTAGCAAGGCTAAGAGCCTCAAGACCTTCCCTCTGGAGGGCAGAAGTTGTGTAATGTTAGAGGGACAAGCACCAGAGCAGAACGGGGAAATGCCTGCGTGCAGCCAGAACGGGTCAGGAGGGGAAGCCTGGCCAGGCAGCTGCCTGCTCACATCATTACTCACTGCAAATTCATCTCCTCGGTCCTTTATGTTTCGCTGGCTTTTTTCAACCATTTTCCGGCAAAGCCATGCAACAGAGAGCTCCGGTACCCAACTGGTCTAAAACTAAAGATTAGGAATAGACTTCTGCAAGTCCGATGCTTGCAAAGCCTTCCAGGGACCACCTCCTGTGTATTTCCAGCAGGAGCTGACAGGACGCATGGAGCTAAGGATTTAACATACTCTTCACACAACCTGTACCCAGAAGCAGCTCAACCGTAATAAGGATGAGAGCAACAGAAGAGCTAACATACGCTCTGTTGGGTTTGTAGATGAGATTTGAGAGCAAGGTCCCTCAAGACGAGCTAAAGCAAGTGACAAACGCTGAAACAATCAACAGCTCAGGACACCAGAAGTCCCCAAGCCACATCCCAGGCTCCCAAAGGGCGTACCTTGAGGAGCTGTAAACGCATTTGGATTTCCCTTGGACAGGAATACGCTACAGTAAGCAAGTTCGTAATCTGCAGGCTTAAGAGCTCTTCCTCCCTCCCTTAACTTCTGCGGTGTGCCAGGTCTTCTTGCAATTTTTTTAACAGGAGTCATGGGACTGCTTCCCTGCATGTGTGCTGGAGTACATTGAGCATACCATCACTTCCAAAATCACCATGACTTCTGCTAGCATCTCAGAAAGAGGGGGGCTTGACCCTGTACCCTCCAGATGGAAGAGGGCTATCTGAGCGGCTTGCAAGGAGACTGGGACCAAAAAGCATAGCTGAAAGGGGAAGAGGCACCCGAACAATCCCTGGCAAAAGGCTCCAAGGTTCACAACAGGTTGGGACATAACACCTTCCTATCTCATAGGTCTGAGCTTCCTCCTGCTGCAAACCAAAGTCCACCTGAGCAAACAGTCTGAACGGAGGGTTGGAACAAGATAATGCTGCTGTGCCACCCACCTGGCAGCAAACAGCTCTTCCCTGTGCAATAGAAAGTTCACTGCATCCAGCCAGGCTTGGCACGCACTGAAGAAAGCCACACTGGCCCAGAAGCTATCGTCTCCTGCTGAGAAGCGTGGGATCTTGGGCTTCAGCTCAGCGAGCATCACCTCTCTGCAGAGAGGCCACCTCTCATACACTGGGCTGGGAGGAAAGGATCCCCTTACAGACAGCTGTCAGTCAAACGCTTCCCACACCACAAACTCACACATGGCAGGAGTCCACCTATGGAACTAACTGTACCCCACAGGCACTGTGGAGAGAGATGTCCTAGAGATACAGCAGAGCATGAACACCCTCATGCAGGAGTCAGGAACTCGAGCTCTCCCTACCGCACAGACTCTCCCACCCCGGCCCTGCTCCATGCCCAGTTACTGCTGAGCCTGCCATGCAAAAATACGTTACGCACAACTCGGCAAAGAGAAACAGGGCTGCTAGGGTCGGCTGGGTATGGGGAAGGCTTTGCCACCCATCCCACTAGGTTCTTTACCACCTGTTTTCCCCCCAGAGGCAGCCCAGGTTACACACAGGTGTAACAGCCCTGGGGACGGAGCCTGCCTAACTGGGCTGGAGCCGTACGTGTG